>NC_054711.1:870651-910826 GCF_016097555.1 Gigantopelta aegis
CAGTATTAACTGCTGTGTTAAATGTCCGTACGTTGAAACGGGAATCTGGACTGGTAGTATTAACTGCTGTGTTAAATGTTCGTACGTTGTAACGGGAATCCGGACTGGCAGTATTAACTGCTGTGTTAAATGTTCGTACGTTGAAACAGGAATGGCAGTATTAACTGCTGTGTTAAATGTTCGGACGTTGAAACAGGAATCAGGACTGGCAGTATTAACTGCTGTGTTAAATGTTCGTACGTTGAAACAAGAATCAGGACTGGCAGTATTAACTGGTGTGTTAAATGTTCGCACGTTGAAACAGAAATCGGGACTGGCGGTATTAACTGTTGTGTTAAATGTTCGTACGTTGAAACAGGAATCAGGACTGGCAGTATTAACTGGTGTGTTAAATGTTCGTACGTTGAAACAAGAATCGGGACTGGCAGTATTAACTGTTGTGTTAATTGTTCGCACGTTGAAACAGGAATCGGGACTGGCGGTATTAATTGTTATGTTAAATGTTTGTACGTTGAAACAGGAATCACACACACACACACACACACACACACAAAGACGTTACATACCTGGGTTGGGTTGGGTTTTTTAATGACATTTAATATAGGTACGTGAAGGTCGGAAAGTGGGAATGTGTCGTGTAGCTAGACTTTTACGGTAATTTGTTTAGCTGTTTTGACATTGGTCGTCCATTCGTAGCAAGTCATTATTAATTACTAGTAATAACACTCTTTGCACACGTAACTAATATGTGTACTTTCTTCTTGGCGATTCGAGCAGAAGGCTTGGCAGATGACAGGGAGGCAGACTAGCTAACCATTAAAGCACATACAGTATAGATAGCTGAGGTGTTTGCCAAGGACAGCGTGCTTGAACCTTAATTTGATTAAAGTAACTGATCAAGATCATAGTTTTGGTTATACGTCCTTTTCGGTATTTTGGAGCTATAACAATCATCCGGACGATCAGAAGTAGAATGCATTTTCTAAAAAGTTCTACTTGTATGATACATGTAGTTGTATAATTTCTCAGTTAGGAAAGAACTTATCATCACTGCAGGGCCTACATAACGGAAGGCAAGAGGAGTTATCTCCCGTAGACAAATACGTGACTGTCTGTTGTAGTTCAAATGTCCTCTCTGGCTGGCTGGAGGAGACCCTGTGATTATTCCTGTTGTAGTTCAAATGTCCTCTCTGGCTGGCTGGAGGAGACCCTGTGATTATTCCTGTTGTAGTTCAAATGTCCTCTCTGGCTCGCTGGAGCAGATCCTGTGATTATTCCTGTTGTAGTTCAAATGTCCTCTCTGGCTCGCTGGAGGAGATCCTGTGATTATTCCTGTTGTAGTTCAAATGTCCTCTCTGGCTGGCTGGAGGAGACCCTGTGATTATTCCTGTTGTAGTTCAAATGTCCTCTCTGGCTGGCTGGAGGAGATCCTGTGATTATTCCTGTTGTAGTTCAAATGTCCTATCCCCCCCCCCCCCCCCCCATCAAACTTTTTTTTTTTTTTAAACTGTATTTAATTTGGTTAAATCATACATACATACATACAAACATATATACATACATACATACACACACACACAACACACATACATACATACATACATACATACATACAAACATTATATACATACATACATACACACACACAGACACACATACACACATACATACATAATGCATAATGCGGTTTGCCCCCTTCCCATATAAAATCCTAGGTACCCCTGTGTCTGTCGTTTAGTTTTCCCGTTCCAACCAGTGCCACACGACTGGTATATGAAAGGCTGTGAAATGTGCTTTCCTCTCTGAGATAATGTATATAGAAGATATCTTGCTGCTAATGGGAAATGTGGCGAGTTTTCTCTGAAGACATCCAGAAGAGCGGGTGATTGATAAAAACCTGTTTGAATAAAGATAAATAAAGTTTGTTTTATTTAACGACGCCACTAGAGCACATTGATTTTTTTATCTTATCATCGGCTATTGGGCGTTCTGACACTGTTTTTTTTTTTTAGAGAAACCGCTGTCGCCACATAGGCTACTCTTTTACGACAGGCAGCAACGGATCCTTTATTTGCGCTTCCCACAGGCAGGATAGCACAAACCATAACCTTTGTTGAACCAGTTTTGGATCACTGGTCGGTGCAAGTGGTTTACACCTACCAACTCACTCAGGGTTTGGAGTCGGTATCTGAATTACAAATCCCATGCCTCGACTGGGATCCGAACCCAGTACCTACCAGCCTGTAGACCGATCGCCTAACCACGTCGCCGCCGAGGCCGGTCCTGTTTGAATAGTTCACATACACAGAGTAGGTCTACTAAGAGAACAACGTGTCTGTAACTGAATACAGTGTAGTATAGAGGCGGATCGGGAGTGTGTGTGGGGGGGGGGGGGGGGGGGCCCGCCCCCTAAATTTTGCGACAGTTATAATTTTATAATATATTAATTTTATTTTTCTACGATCCGCCTCCAAACCTCCTCCAAAGTTCTCTTGGCATTCTGCCTCAAGTCACACCCTCTTCCCCCCCCCCCCAATGGATTTTCTATATCCGCCACTGTAGTGCAGGGTGCACATTAAGTCAATACTTTTCTTAATATGCAGTGCGAGTAGCACATTTAAAATAGTGGGGGGAAAAGTTATGTTGTCGTTGGAAGAGTTATTTTGTTAATAGTGATTCAAGTACTTCAATCGGGATTGAATGAGTACAGTAGGTTATACATTTTTGGTTTGTGTGTCCATTTGTTGCAATATTTCGGTTGAAAAACGGTTGAAATATGGTGCCACAAGGTTTGAAGAAGAAGAAGAAGAAGAAGAAGAAGAAGAAGAAATGTTTTATTTAACGACGTACTCAACACATTTTATTTACGGTTATATGGCGTCAGACATATTGTTAAACACCATTCAGATATAGAGTGAGGAAACCCGCTGTCGCCATTCTTTTAGATTAGCAGCAACGGATCTTTTATATGCACCAACCCACAGACAGGGTAGTACATACCAGTTGCGGAGCACTGTCTGGAACGAGAAATAGCCCAATGGGGCCACCGACGGGGATCGATACTAAACCGACCGCGTAAAGATTCATTTGCAGCCCTATAATTCGTGATATAGCTGTTTGGTAATAATGCTAATGTTGTTATACAGATTCGGATATTTTTTTTTAATTCGGGAAAAAGTCAGCCTGCCCCCCCCCCCCCCCCCCCCTCTCCTTACAAAGATGGGAGCCCGTACGGCTATGGGTTATCACAAAGTTTGAATCTTTAAACATGTTAGAAAAATTGTACTTTTTTGTTACAAGCCCTTCATTAATGTGTTCACTAATAATAATAATAATAATAATAATAATAATAATAATAATAATCATACAATAATAAAATAAATATATAAAATAAAATATTAAAATAGGCCTAAAATAAAATAAAATAATAACACCATATTTATAACTAAAACAGAATTTGCAGAAACATCTTCAATTAAATGAGCCCATTGATAAATGTTTTAGTATAGCTTGTACGTGCCATGTATTACCAAAAAAAAAAATGTAGTTGCTTTCCTCTGATGACTACATGTCAGAAATAAATTTGACATTAAATAGCTAATGATTAATTAACTAATGTGCTCTAGTGGTGTCGTTAAACAAAACAAACGTTTAACTTTGTATTACCATAATTATTCTAAATACCGCTAAGTTACTCTCCACATAACTTTGTCCATTTCAGTCCATTACAGTACACTTTTATAGACACCATAAGTTGACATTTTATTTCTTTAAAAAACCCACCATTTTTTTAAATTATAATTACAATATATAATCATGTTTGGTGCAGCAGGTTTTGACTCGGCAGAATTTCAGCCATGTTCCACCACTGATTTAATGTATATAATAATAGGCTTGATGGTTCAGCCATTAGGGAATGGTTTATTTAACGACGCACTCAACACATTTTATTTACGGTTATATGGCGTCGGACATATGGTTACGGACCACACAGATATTGAGGGAGGAAACTCGATGTCGCCACTTCATGGGCTACTCTTTTTGATTAGAAGCAAGGGATATTTTATATGCACCATCCCACAGAGAGGGTAGTACATACCACGGCCTTTGATATACCAGTCGTGGTGCACTGGCTGGAACGAGAAATAGCCCGATGGGTCCACCGATGGGGATCGATCCCAGACCGACCGCGCATCGAGCGAGCGCTGTACCACTGGGCTACGTCCCACCTCTTTGTTTGATTGAACCCCATCTGTAGACGAATTTAAATAGAATACGATTTCACAAAAATATGGGCATGTTTTGGTTGGTACATTCAAGTAGGTACGTTTTGGTGTGGGTACCTTTTGACTTGAAAGTGGGTAAGTTTCGGTTGGGTATATTTTGACCTTCTTTCGAAACCTGTCCCCGCTGTCCCCGCTGTGAATATGTGGACGAGAAAACAGGTGTGATTAATTAATTAATTAGTTATCTTATTCATTGAACAATTGTTTTGTTTTTGTTTGTTTGTTGTTGTGGATTTTTAATTTTATGTAATAGCCTACGTTGTGACGGTTGTTTGGAACAACACGGAAGTGTTATCCCTAAGTAAGTAAAGACTGAACTAATTTGGTTTTAATATTGAAACGCTCAGGAACAAAAGGAAAATAGATAGCTTTTCATCCTTGAAACTTTCCATTCATTTTATTTACTTTCGTACTTATAGCCAATTAAGGTTAAAGCACATTGGCATGGGCAGATATAGGGCTTACTTCAGCTATTACACACCACGCTGACAACGTGACGCTGTGTTTTAATGGTTAGCTAAATACCATCATACGAAGCACAGATTCTTGTAGCTATCTCTACGGCAGTATATACTAGTATATATAATTTCAGTCTGTAAAAACTCTTGTCATATATACTTGGATTGATCCGAATAAGTTGATGGGACTTAAAAACCTAACGTTTACAACTGCAGGAATCTCAAATTTGCACTGCTTTCCACAATGCTTAAAACACAAAACAAATCGTTTCGGCTGTTTTCTGAATTTCAGATTAATAAAATGACAGTTTACGTTAGTTGTTAATGTTAATTAGTAAAGGTTATTTATTGTTTGTATTAACAAAGGAAAGAATGTGAGAATTCCTTCATTCGGCTACTGACGGAAAAGGCCGAAACACTGAATGGGGATTCCCCTTATTCCGAGCATTCATTTTCCGAAGAAAGAGTTCGATTGTTATTACACAGTAAGTTATATCAATGAAATTATTTTTCACTTGGAAGTATAAATATTGAACGTGACAATTTTTTGACTTTCATATAGGTATGAACCACATAATTGCACTACACAGTTATATATGAACGAATCATACTCATTTCGTACCATGGTCATTTCGTACCGATACCATTTTGTACCATTAAAAGTAATTTCGTGCAATAGTCATTTCGTACCATAGTCATACTATTTGTCACTTAGCAATGTCCCGGTACTGGAGGTACCATTAATTTATTTTTAGGCCTATGATAAAAATAATAAAAAAACCCCAGCAACAACAACAGAGAAATAAAAACATTTGGTTAAAAAAAAAAACTTTTTTCAAGAATTCTGTAATTGTAAAAACAACAAACAAACCCCCCCCCCCGCATAAACTGACCCCCCCCCCCAAAAAAAAACCCCCACACCCATAAACTGAAACACCCCCCCAAAAAAACCCTTTCTATTTATTACTTTTTTTTTAATTCTAACTTTATTCCTGTGTGTTAAGTCACAGTTGACACTGAGAAGCGATTTTATATTGTTAATATTCTTTTAATCGCACAAAAAGAGAGGAGAATAACAGGCAGTGTTCTCGCTGGGTACAAATTAAAGGAGGGCGGCCGCGCGGCACCACACCCTTCAACACCCTCCCCCCCCCAAAAAAAAAAAAACACCCCACACAACAACAACAACAACAACAAAAACCCACCTAACAAAACAAACAAACAAACAAAAAGAAGAAAAAAAGTAGGGAAAGCTTGGTTACCATATATTGTTGTGTGTTGGTCAACTTTGTAGAAAGACATACTCCTTATTTTGCCTCTCAGTATTTGGTACAATAAAGTTGATACAAGCCGACTCATCTTTTAATTGAACTGGAGAATTTGTCGATCTGACATTCACGGACAATTCCGGTTTTGCTGAACCGATCAAAGTTTGAATATTATTATTTTAATAAATATTTCAAGATATATGCAAAACAATAAAGATATTTGTGAAGTGATCCCCTAATGTGGGATAAAACAATTTTGTTTCCATCTTAAAAATAAAAGTGTTTTGGAAATAGCATCAGAAACCAAACAAAAAACACTATTTTTGTGTGCAATTTAGAAAACAATGGGCTCAGAAATAAATAACTTATAAAAGTATAATAAAAGTATGAAAAAAAGGCGTTCCCTGTGAGGAGGACTATAGTAAACAAAATGTGCAACAATTACATTATGTTGATTTTATTTAAATACAACTTTTCTTCCAATCTTGCCACTAAATTCTGTGTTGTATTTAAGCTGTGGGCTGGCATTAATAACCAAAGCGTTTATATAAGGAAGAGTAAAAAAACCCGTTCCTGGCCCAAAAATAGTAACGGCCATGTATATATATATATATATATATATACATGGCCGTTACTATTTTTATACATATATATCCTCTATCTAGTTTCAGACATTGTGACATCTCTAGGACACAATGCCAAAGACGAACCCAGGAGACTCTCAGAAAGGCAAGAACCGGGTTTCCTCCAGACAAGACACAGATTCTCAAGATGTTCAAGTGCTGGAATCGAACCCAGGAGTGACGTCAGTCTCTATAGGACGTTTGACTGAAAGTATAACGTCACCAGTACTGCGGTCCCTAGTGACACCAGGTACTCCAAGTCTGGCCACTCCAAACACGTGTGTTGCCAGACAGGGATCTGCACAACTATGCAGCGCAAATCCAGATACTGCAAATATAGTTGATGCAAACCAAGGCCATTCAAATCCAGATACTGCAAACCAAGGCATTGGAAGCTCAGATACTGCAAATATAGGTACTGCAATCTCAGGCACTTCATATATGTCAGGATTAGAAAATGGTAAGTTTTCAAAGTAATTTCTTTGTGGAGTTTAGGGGCAGTTTGTTACTCATCCTGTTCCACAAAGGAACAGAAGTTAATGAAGGAAACTAGTCATTAGGAGTAGAGAGCAAGTAGATTTTGAATAATAGATTGTAGGAGGAAAGAGGTAATCCTCGTTAAAAGAAGACCAAGTACATGTTTCAGATCAAGGGCAAGGTCAACAGACGAGGAGGAAAGACCTGCTAGTTACCTCTGTCTTTTGAAAAATGAAAATTTTATTATAATATATAACTCATTTTGTTTATTTTTTAGGTTGTTGTTTTTTGTTTGTTTTTTGTTTTTGATTTTTAGTAGTGGTGATGAAGGTCTAGTTCAGCTGGTAGAGTGTTCGCCTGAGGTGCTTGGGTTCTTTGATTGAAGTAAATGTTTTATTTAACAAAGCACTCAAGACATTTTATTTACAGTTATATGGTTTGAGACATGGTTAAGAACCACACAGATATTGAGAGAACAAACCCGCTGTCACCGCCTCATGGGCTACTCTTTTCGATTAGCAGCAAGGGATATTTTATGTGCACCATCCCACAGACAGGGTAGTGCATACCACGGCCTTTGATATACCAGTCGTGGTGCACTGGCTGGAATGAGAAATAGCTCAATAGGCCCCAGACCGACCGCGGATCAAGCGAGCGCTGTACCACTGGGCTACGTCCCGCCTCTTTGTTTCATTGAATCCCATCTGTGGATCAGTTGAGTTTTTAGGTCATCTGAGCTGAAGGCTCAAGTGAGCTATTGCAATCCGTGTTTGTATGTCTTGCATAAACATTTGACATTGTTTATTCCCATAAACGCACGAGACAGAGGGCAAGGGGTGTAACACATACATTAGTGCTGGAGAAAAACTTCAAATTCGGGTGAAAATTATAGATATTCTGGCAAAATGTGTTAACCTGAGACCTTTTTGCCATGTATTTGTATCATTCTACCCTCTAAATTAGTTGTAATGAATGTAAAAATGTGTACTGATTCGTTTGCAAACATATATAGCTGTTTGGTAGTAATGTTAATATGAATAAATGTTGTTTTGCAGATTTGGATAATTTTGTTTAATTTGGGTAAAAACAAGCCTTCTCCTCTATAAAAATAGGAGCCCGTATGCCTATGTCGATTCCTAGCTTGAATGGGAATTGTATGTGACGATTCCTAGCCACATGGAGAAACAAATTTGTTAATCTGACAAGTCAGGTGCCTGAGGGACAGGGCCTAAAATAGCAGTTTGACTACGTGTCAGAATTATCCAATATTTCACACCCAATGACGATTATTTGATCAATGTGCTGTAGTAGTGGTAATGTTAAACAAACATTTTACAACAAATTGAGTGAGACAGACAGAGAGAGGAGGGGAGGCGAGAGAGAGAGACAGAGGACGAGACACAGACACCAAGACCAAGTCTGACAGATATCTTTTGACCACTCATTACCACTATAACATGTTTTAACTAACAATGGTCCATTCTTTGTAGCTGTTGCTATGGGATCTGATGTGCCGAAGATTGAAGTGAATGTTTATAATATTAGTGGAAATCGTAATGTCCAAATTCCCAAGCTAGGACAAGTGCAATGTGATCAGTCGACAAGTAAGTATTGTACAGTGAAACCCCTCTAAACCAGACACCTTAGGGACCATGTAAAATGTCCGGTTTTAAGAGGTATCCGGTTTAGAGAGGTTTAGTTCTTTTCTGATTTTTAAAAAAGGACTGTGAAACATGTTTGGTTCTGAGGGAATTCCGGTTTACAGAGGGTCCAGTTTTGAGAGGTTTCACTGTATATAATTAAATCTTACTAAGACGTGCTATACACAGTGATTCCTGAGTGAGCTCTGTACTCAGTGGTTCAGACTCATCAAATTTGTGTTATTAGTACCACATGGAGGTGTGAGAACTAACCCTTATAGTGTTCTTCATGAAGCTGAACATCACACTCTAACCATTGATATTTTCTGATATGATAGACAGATGAAAAGGGTCATTGTAACTCAAATTTTAAAGCTCAAATAAAAGTCACCATTCATGAAGACATGTATGCAGTTAATCACACAACTCAGTGCCGCTTAGATGATTTGAACCAGCATAGCTTATACTACACTATTTTAATTATGTGTATTACTCATGTGGCCTAGGACGTATGCAGTTAATCACACAACTCAGTGCCACTTAGATGGTTTGAACCAGCATAGCATATACTACACTATTTTAATTATGTGTATTACACATGTATTCGTGTTCCTGCAGGACTTTTCATTTCAGGGGCGGATCAAGATTTTGTTACAGATGGGATAATAACAAAACCCACTCCCCCAAAAAACCCCAAACAAACCCAAAGCAAACCCATCAAATCTGCTGCATATGGTGTAGTGACGTTCCAATTATCGAGTATATTTAAAATGTGATTGGTTTGGCTCTACTGATCTATTATTAAAAATCCGTAATGAAATATGTGAGAAAATATTAACTGTCAATGCTCGTCCAGTTCAGATGATGGAATTGCTATACATCTGTTGGAGTTGATGTTTGTTTCCATGTGTACATAAAGGAAAAAAGAAATTAAATGATTATTAAAGGAAACCTTGGTCATTCGTGAGGTCTAGATCTGGGGAACATGCCAATAGGGGCGTGGTACTTATTACTCAAGTTCTTCTTATGTTCATGTAATTATAACCGATTCTGTAATCTAAAGTTGATCAGATGGTGCCCGCCGATTATAACCGATGATCAGTGATAACATTCCAACATATTACCAAAACTAGTGTGTTACAATGTATGCAACTGAGTAAAATATGGTGAATAAACGTCCACAATCAAGAACTCTGCATTCCCAGTGACATATTTCTAAATCTGGTCATCAGTAGAAATATTGCAGGTGAAGCAAAAGGCCTTTAAAGAAATATTTTTAGGAATGTTTTGTTAGAAATGGGTACGTATGGTTAATGGTGTTGATACAAATTAAGATTTACAAAGTGTAGACTCTGTACCTACTGGATTGTCACCTTTAGAGATCATTTTAATGTCATTTAAAGTCATAACATTTATTTTTTACTTCTTTTTTATATTTCTTGGAGGTGAGGGTTTTAGAAATATGCCATGTTAGATTTTCTCTTCATTAACGTATTATAATAGATCATAATATACATATGTTATAATATGTATGCAAATTGTCGTGAATCAGAAAAAAGAAAAAAGATTTATTTTGAAATAATGTGTTCATAAATGTCTAAAAGATTCTTAAAAACAAATTAATCTGCAGTGAGAAAACATTGATATAAATTTGTTTTTAACAGTCACGCTTACTGAAATGATTAGGTTTACGATGATTGTAGATACTTACATGATTTGACTATTGACTGTCATTTTAGAGGTCATATAAGGTTAGTTGGGGTTAACATCTAAACCTTGTGTGTGTTTTATTTTGTTTTCTACAAGTATAGATATTAAAATCCCCAAATATACTTAAGATTTACTCCTGATTATTATGGATGTAATTGATGTACAATTTACATGTTAACTATGTGGAATGTAGAAGGAAAACTACATTTGTCTTACAATAGTGCATGTCTTTAAAGATGCTTGTAACACTACATACGTCGACACAAGTCTACAATGCATATTCATATGACAGGCTTTCTACATGTCTTCATATTTTATTCTAGCTGTAAAAGGAAAGCGAGCAGCAGCTGAGCAGAATGACGAATTACCCACCAAGCAAAGTCAAAAGGAACAATCGACATCTCAAGACGCAAGTCCTCCCAGTAAGTGTTTTAGCTTGTATATTATTTGCAGCTGCAATTAATTGTAAATTAATTAACAAAACAAACAAATATAACGTTGTTTTAAAAAGATATTATGACGACAATGTGTAGCACTCGTCTTAGGTTCGTTGGGATGTGGGATCAGCAGAAGGAATGTTGCCATATCACATTAGCAGGTGGTGTTTTGTTGTTGTTTTGAGGTTTTGGGGATTTTGTTATCTAGTAGCACCATTATTTGGTATGTACATTTGTGTGTCTATAACATATAATTATTTTATACAGCAATATAAGCCTAACTCTTACCAAACTCCACTGCCCAAAATACATTTACAAACATGTTTGTTACTATTAGATCTATACATTTGTATGCCAGACATTGTTAATTGTTTTAATTTCAGAAACTGGATGTGACAGAATAACTAACATGATTCGTAAGTGCATTTTAAAATGTAGTTTTTTGGTATGTAAACATTCTAAATCAGCCATCTTTAAAAAAAACATGTATACTTTAAAAAAACCAAAAAAAAAACAACCCCACTTTGGTTTTAATAAGTGTATGACTAGACAGATACATGTTAGCTAATCTATCTAATCTATCCATCCATCCATCCATCCATCCATCTATCTACACACACACACACACACACACAAACACACACACACACACACACACACACACACAAACACACACACACACACACACACACACACATACACACACACACACATATATATATATATACACATATATATATATACATACATACATACATACATACATACATACATATAATTTTAATAAGCAAATGGAAAATGATGAGAAAAAAGCTATTTTAAATGTTATAAAACCGTGTGTGTGTGTGTGTGGCATTTACTTTGTATTTGTTTCAAATAATAAAAAAAGGTTTTGATGTAAACGTAGATACATGTTGATTTTGATAATTTTATCAAACAGTGTTACAGTTAAACCAGTCTATTGTATTATTGCAATTCATAGAATACATGGTTTTCAGTTGTTAGTGAGACACCACTGTAGATTCTTGGAAGTATTACTACTTTGTCATGTAAATTAATTTTAATTTAAAATGTTGCTAATCAGACATTGCAGTTAAATTTTGGATATACAGTATAAAATATATCAGTGATGTTTTTCACTTTAAGAATCCCTTTAATATATAACTGCATCGACTTGCGATACCTATGATTGCTATTAAATACAGTTTTAATTATGTCACTTTGATATATATTTTTATTCTAAAGGGGCAACAGAACTTCAGCTGATCTCCGTTAACTCAAACGTGTATGTTCAAACCAGAGCATATGACAAAGGTAGACAACTGCTGAAAGATCTTGGCTTCCTGGTTTTGATAGGAAATCCTGGATCAGGAAAGACAACTCTCGGTCTAAGTCTAATGTCATATTTTAAAAATGAAGAAAAAAGACAGCCATTATACCTGACAGACTGTTCCAATTTTGAAGACATTCCTTTGTCAGGATGTTTTGTTGTGATGGTTGATAACATATATGGAAACTCTAATCTTGTAACTGAATTACAAAACATGTGGCAAAGAAAATTTGAGACAATGTATTCAATTGTTCAATCTGGCAAGATGAAATTTATAATTACATTTAGAACCAAAATATTTAATGAATGTACTAAAAGCCTAAAGGAATTTAGTCTGTTTAGTGAAACTTGTCAAATTGATCTGCATGGCTCAGATTATTGTTTAACCTATGAGGAGAAAAGAAAGATGCTTGAAAAAATACCTGGAGCAGATTGAGGATAAAGACAATCAAATATGTCACTTGACAGAGTATGTCAAAGGGATGGCTGTACAAGACACCTTTACTGAATTAGGCTTTCCCCAGTGCTGTAAATATTATGTCACCTCAGCTGAAGCACAAAAAAGAGGAGTTGCTTTTTTCAAAAACCCTATAGAATTTCTCCAAATACAGCTTGACTCCTTAAGAGAAAACAGTAGCTTTCAGTATTTGGTTCTGTTGTTGGTGATGTTTAAACAGGGAACTCTGAACACTGCCTGCTTAGACCCTTTTAAAAGTGATACGTCATTTACCACCTTAATTAAACAGCTAAAAGGTGTTTGTGGAATCAATACAGATGTTTCAGAAGGACAGATAAAAACATCTGCTAATTCACTGTGTGGGTTGTACCTGTTCTACAGTGATGTTTACAAAGTATATCGTTTCATTCACCAGTCAGTGTTTGACACACTGTTTCTACAGTTTTCATCAGAGTTCCTTGAGAAAAGTATTGAAATTTGTCCTGTAAGAATGTTATTAGAGTACGTTATCACACCGGGTGTGCCAGTGAAAGGCGATATTGTAATTATTGTACAAAGAAATAATTATAGGTGTCTTGCTGAACAATTTACAAAACTGTTAAAATCAGACTCTGCCAGTGAAATTCTTTGTCACCAGTCATTTCAGGATGAATTATTTGTGAAGTATTTAGTAGAGGATTTCTGGAAATCTGTTGTGCCAATGGATATTTTGACTCGAAAAAGTCATAGTGGATATACTATCTGTCATGTGAATACATATCAAATCTTCAGCGTTTTTAACAGTTGGTATGGAGGTAATGTAGATCATATATACACGCATCAGACGTCAGTACCAAGTATAGCTGTCATGAAGACCTTGAAACTTTTGTCAGACTATTTCACATCCAGTCTGCAGAGAATTGATATTCCTGAAGAGCAACAAGAGGAGTTACTGTTCAACTCATGCTTCATGGGCAACAGAAAGATGGCTGAAATGCTGCTCAACCGTGGCACTGTTCCTACACTAAATACATTGACTGCAGCTGCAGCATCACATACCGATGACGATGAACTGTTTGAAGAGGTGTTGACTTTTCTACGTGAAGAAAGCGTGGATGATGTTGGAGCTAGGTTATTTCTAGCACTTAAAAAAGAAAAGTTTAAAATATCCAGTCTGTTGATTAACAAAGTAAGTGGAATGCCGGACTGTCACTCTTTTCTTGAACGAGCTGTCAAGATGTTGTTAAGTCAATGTATTGTGAAATTCCTCAAGTTCCATAGTAATTCGCAAACTGAAGCGGAGATTCTATTTGAAAAGTTGTACATGTACCTAGACACTAACGACTATGATACTGCCGTTGAACTAGCAGCTCGTCACTGTAGTGCAGGTATTCTGAAAAAGATTGTACACATGAAACCAGAGTGTCTGAAGGGAAATACAAAGCCTCTTCATATTGCGTTGGAGCGAGGCTGTGTCGATTCGGTTGCTTTTTTGATTGACTATTATCCAAACATAGATATGCAACAAGCATTGATAATAGCATTATATAACTCTTCTGATGTGGTTTCTTATCTGCTGAAGAGAGGAGCTGACGCCAACTTTCTTGATGCTAAAAAAAACTCCCCTTTACACTTGGCTGTTGAATTAGATAAATTCGACAACATAAAAACATTACTTGAAAATGGAGCAAACGTGAATGTGAAAAATAAGATAGGAAACACTCTACTTCATGTACTATCAGGAAGCGAAACTGATGGTGCAGTGAAATTGTTAAGATATTTAATAGAACATGGATTGGGCTGTGATGTAGACACCTCAAATGAATGGGGTGTGACTCCACTTCACATAGCAGTAGCTCATCGTAGGATTGAAGTTGTGAAAGAATTAGTTTTACAAAGAGCCAGTTTGGATGTGGAAGATGTAACTGGCAATACACCACTTCACACAGCAGCACTTTGTCATTCATGTGAAGCTTTGTCTTATCTAGTGCAAAAAGGATCTAAAGTAAATGCTAAAAATAAACTTGGCAGAACACCATTACTGGACTTCTGCACACGTTATTATAAGCCATTTGGATGCAAGTATGAACTGCCAGAGTCCTGTGACTCTTTGAAAGTACTGCTTAAACATGGAGCAAACCTAAATGATACTGATGATTACTTGAATACAGCACTTCACCTTGCTGCACACAGTAATGCTGTGGAATATGTGATGTATCTAGCTCAAACAGGGTCAAACATAAATGTGCACAATAAAATAGGTAGGACACCGTTACACCTGGCAGCAGTTCCATGCTCTGATAGATGGTACTATTTGAAAGTTGTAAAAAATTATTTTGAAAATTTGACACGCTCATTGCAGGAATGTTACATTGATGTCAGTGCATTAGATAAAATGGGAAATACCATAAAGATTACCACAAATACACTGAACTGTTTAGCATATCTGATGAAAAAATCAAAATCAGATATTCCAAATAATATTCCTGTAATATTCCTTCATGTTTGCAATTTGATACCGATTTCTTACAATTTAGAAAAAGCATTCAGTAAATCATGTGATACAGTAAACAACTTGATTGCATGTGGAGCAGATGTGAATGCAGTTGATGAGTTTGGAAACAGTCCACTTCATATTGCTGCCAAATGTCACTCTAACAGTGTTTTCTCTCTGATAAGAAATGGATCTGATGTAAACCTTGAAAACAAGAAAGGAAGAACACCACTGCATGAAGCAGTCAGACATGGTGTGCATAATAAATCTATTTTAGTACATTCAAAACCATTATTGATAGTGCATAAATTAGTTGAAAATGGAGGCAACGTAAATGCCAAGGATGCATTAAAGAACACCCCACTTCATATTGCAGCAGAAATAAGTTACCTAGAATGTGTGACTTATCTAATCGAAAAAGGAGCCAAAGTAAATGCAACTAACAACCATGGCAGGACGCCACTTCATTTGGCAGTCATTCCCGTTATTTTTGTTTATGTTGATCAGTTAAATGATTTAAGTGGTTCGAATAAGGACTGTTTAAACTTCGTCCAATTACTACATGAAAAGAAAGCTGATCTGAATGCTACAGATGTATTTGGTAACACTGCACTTCACATTGCTGCAGAAAGTAATTCGTTTCAATGTGTAAAGTATCTAACAGAACAGGGACTGGATGTGAACTTGCAGAACAAAACTGGTAAGACAGGACTTCATTTAGCAGCAGAATCTGACTACTCGGATGTGATTTTATATCTGCTACATTCGGGAGCTGATCCTAATTTGAGGGATTCAGACGGGAACACGCCTCTCATTATTGCAAAAACGTTAGGTGCAGTAGAATCAGTGAGAACATTGCTTGAATATATTGAACTAGATTAACTGCAGAAGATGAATCTTATGACATTCCATTTGACCTCACAGAAAGTGAATCAACTTCATGTGAAACCAGTCTAACTGCAGAAGATGAATTTTGTGACATTTTATTTGACCTAACAGAAAGTGGATCCGATATACGTGTGTATGCAGTTGATATGTTTGAAAAATTCTTACTTCATAATGCTGCATATATGTAGATGTTACTTTGCCAGTGAATTTTTGTTGTTGGGGATTGTTATAAGAAATGGATCTGATATAAACCAAGAAAACATGCTGTATCATCATTTCAAGGAGGCAGTGCTGTATTGGGATCAAGCAATAATTCATTTTTATAGAAGTCATGACATTGTTCTGAGGCATTGTTCTATTATATTGTATGTTGGACATAAAATGTGCACTGAAAATATACTGCCATAATACCAAAGCAGGATAGATAATTTAAGTACAAATTACAATGGCTAGAAAGTAAGAAAGAAATTTATTTGAAATCCAAGGATAGACCTGCCTACCAGTACGATTTGGTATAATTGTATACATATCTGTAGCTACATTTAATTCAAAATGCAGACGAGGAAACGGGACAAAATCAGTTTGGATGTGCACGCAATAAAAAAAACCCGATCTTTGTTCTGCCCAGGAGAGTAAGGACACCAGTGCCAAATGTTTTTATAACAAGGCTCAGCATAAATATTGCTTGTTTCCTGTTGGTAAATCAACCCTAATTTTGACCTGGCCTGTTTCTGACTATTGACTGATATTTTGTTTACATTTACCAGCTAGAATTTTGATGCGCTAGCCTTATTTCATTAGAAAATGATGATATACTTTGTAGTAGAAACTGATGACACTCTTTATAGTAAAAACTGATGACATTGTTTATATAGAAAGTAATGAAATACTTGGTAGTAGAAAATGTTATACTTTGTATTAGAGAATGATGAAGATGTACCTTGTAGAAGATTATGAAGTAGAAGCATTTATGATGTACACGTACCTTGTAGTAGAAGATGATGTACCTTTTAGTAGAAAATAATATTGTATTTTGTAATAGAAAATGACAATGATGTACTAATAGAAAATGATGACTTACTTTGTAATACAAACCGATGAAATTCTTTATAGTAGAAAGTAATGAAATATTTTATTGTGGAAAACTTTGCAGTTTTTATTAGATGATGATGAAGATTTGCATTGTGGAAGATGATGACTGGTGTACTTTCTAGTAGAATACGATGTATTTTGTAGAGCGAAATGATATTGTATTTTATAATAGAAAATGACAATGATGTGTCTTGTAGTAGAAGAAGAAGATGATGTAATTTCTAATAGAAAATAATGAAGTTCTTTGTTGTAACCAATGATGTAGCTTGTAGGAGAAAATGATGATGCTATACCTTGTAGTAGAAGATTATGATGTAATTTGAAGTTGGTGATGATGATGTACTTTCTAATAGAAAAGTACGAGGAC
Organism: Gigantopelta aegis; assembly: GCF_016097555.1. Classification (NCBI taxonomy): domain Eukaryota; kingdom Metazoa; phylum Mollusca; class Gastropoda; order Neomphalida; family Peltospiridae; genus Gigantopelta; species Gigantopelta aegis. Next base: position 888,158 of record NC_054711.1, read on the forward strand.
GTACTTTGTAGTAAAAATTATGATTACATATTTTAGTCAAAATGATGATAATGTATTTCATAGTAAAAATTATGATGACCTATTTCATAGTAAAAATTATGATGATGTATTTAATAGTAAAAATGATGATAATGTATTTTGCAGTTAAAAATATGTACTTTGTAGGAGAAAATGATGATGATGTATTTTGAAGTCGATTATATTTTACCTTGTAATAGAAAATGATGTTAATGTACCTTTTAGTAGAAGATGATATATCTTGTAGTAGAAGATTATATACTTTGTAGTAGAAAATGATAATGTTGATACGTCTTGTATACAAACCTATGATGATGTACTTGGAAGTAGAAAATGATAATAAATTATTTTGCGATAGAAAATGATGATGTATTTAAGACCTGAAAATTGTGAAAATAATCATACCTAGTTTTTCGTAACCCATTTTTCATTAACAAAGTAAAATGATAATGTTGATACATCTTGTATACAAGCCTATGATGATGTACTTGGAAGTAGAAAATGATGACGATGTAATTTGTGGTCAAAAATGATTGTGGTGACTTCATGGTACAAAAATTATGAAATACTATATGTCACAGAAGATAGTGATATAATGTTTTTGTTGATGATGATGTACTTGGAAGTAGAAAATTATAATAAATTATTTTGCGATAGAAATGATGATGTATTTAAGACCTGAAAATTGTTAATATAATCGTACCTAGTTTTTCGTAACCCATTTTTCATTAAAGTAAATTTAGAACATCATTTACAGTATCATGATAGGTTGCACAAAGAGGAAATGGGTTACTAAATGTAGAACATCATTTACAACATCATGATAGGTTACACAAAGAGGAAATGGGTTACTAAATGTAGAACATCATTTACAACATCATGATAGGTTACACAAAGAGGAAATGGGTTACTAAATGTAGAACATCATTTACAACATCATGATAGGTTACACAAACAGGAAATGGGTTACTAAATGTAGAACATCATTTACAGTATCATGATAGGTTACACAAAGAGGAAATGGGTTACTAAGTGTAGAACATCATTTACAGTATCATTAGGAAATGGGTTACTAAGTGTAGAACATCATTTACAGTATCATGATAGGTCACACAAAGAGGAAATGGGTTACTAAATGTAGAACATCATTTACAGTATCATGATAGTCACACAAAGAGGAAATGGGTTACTAAATGTAGAACATCATTTACAGTATCATGATAGGTCACACAAAGAGGAGATGGGTTACTAAATGTAGAACATCATTTACAGTATCATGATAGGTTACACAAACAGGAAATGGGTTACTAAATGTAGAACATCATTTACAGTATCATGAGGAAATGGTTACTGAATGTAGAACATCATTTACAGTATCATGAGGAAATGGGTTACTAAATGTAGAACATCATTTACAGTATCATGATAGGCTACACAAAGAGGAAATGGGTTACTAAATGTAGAACATCATTTACAGTAACATGGGGAAATGGTTACTGAATGTAGAACATCATTTACAGTATCATGAGGAAATGGGTTACTAAATGTAGAACATCATTTACAGTATCATGATAGGCTACACAAAGAGGAAATGGGTTACTAAATGTAGAATAGTATCATGATAGGTTACACATGAGGAAATGGGTTACTGTTTTCATTCTTTGTGTTGTGCAAATTTTCAGTTCTTAGAGGACTACTATTTGGTAGAAACAAAAATTATGATGTATTTTGTAGCACGATATGATATGATGATGATATACTTTTTAGTAGAAAAAGACGTTTTCATTAAAAATAAATTTTGATGCATTTTGCAGCACGATATGATATGATAATGATATACGTTTTAGTAGAAAATTATGATATTGTGTTTTCATTAATAAAAATTGTGATGTATTTTGTAGCACAATATGATATGATGCTGATATATGTTTTAGTAAACAAATGATGGTGTCGCTTTCATTTTAAAAAATATGATGTATTTTATAGCATAAAATACTTTTCAATAGAAATTAATGATATCGTTTTCACTAACAAATGATGATGTATTTTTTAGTACAAAACTATATGAATATGATGCACTTTTCATGATTTACTGCAAATTAAAGTGAAACTGTGTCACAGGCATTGTGACGACCCAGGAATACCGAGTGTCTCGTAAATATCAAATTTTACTAATGAAGGCAAAGGATCACCAACATGTGTTCAGCTTCATCAACGTTTATTTATAACAAGTAAATCGTAACAATTTAACAGTTTTTAATACACATGTCAGCTTACGAGTGTTAAATAATTGAAAGTTAATAAATACTAATAAGCAAGTCTTCCAGAGTTAACCCACTAAAAATACAAAAACAAAATCGCGACATATGGGGGGGGGGGGGGGGGGGGGGGTGAAAGGACTCATGAGAGTCTTCTGATCTAATGATGAGGATGTGGCATCCATTAATGGCTTGTATAAAATTAGGAAATAACATGTCTTTTTAAATTCATTTACCACTTATTGCATGCTGAGGAACACCAACGTACTAGTCCATTGAGACATTTATTATAGGTTCACTGACATGTACATATCCACGTACAATGCAGGTCCGTATCTGCGATATCTGGAGAGGGCATATGACAAAGGTAGACGACTGCTGAAAGATCTTGGCTTCCTGGTTTTGATAGGAAATCCTGGATCAGGAAAGACAACTCTTGGTCTGAGACTAATGTCATATTTTAAAAATGAAAAAAAAAGACAGCCATTATACCTGACAAACTATTCCAATTTTGAAGACATTCCTTTGTCAGGTCGTTTTGTTGTGATGGTTGATGACATATATGGAAAATCAAATCTTGTAACTGAATTACAAAACATGTGGCAAAGCAAATTTGAGACAATGTATTCAAATGTTCAGTCTGGCAAGATGAAATTTATAATTACATTTAAAACCAAACTATTTAATGAATGTGCTAAAAGCCTAAAGGAATTTCCTCTGTTTAGTGAGACTTGGCCAATTGATCTGCATGGCTCAGATTATTGTTTAATCGAAGAGGAAAAAAGAAAGATGCTTAACAAATACCTGGAGCAGATTGAGGATAAAGATAATGAAATGTGTTGCTTAACATACGATGATAAAAGTACGGTTATATCACAAACATTTACTGAATTAGGCTTTCCTCAGTGTTGTAAATATTTTGTCAGCTCAGCTGAAGCACAAAAAAGAGGAGTTGCATTTTTCAAAAAGCCTATAGAATTTCTCCAAACACAGCTTGACTCATTAAGAACAACCAATAGGTATCAGTATCTGGTTCTGTTGTTGGTGATGTTTGGACAGGGAACTCTGAACGCTGACTGCTTAAACCCTTTTAAAAGTGATGAATCAGTCATCACCTTAATTAAACAGCTAAAAGATGTCTGTGGAATCAATACCGATGTTTCAGTAGGACAGATAAAAGAATCTGCTAATTCATTGTGTGGGTTGTACCTGCTCTACAGTGATGTTTACAAAGTATATTGTTTCATTCACCAGTCAGTGTTTGACACACTGTTTCTACAGTTTTCATCAGAGTTTCTTGAGAAAGGTATTGAAATTTGTCCGGTAAGAATGTTATTAGAGTACGTTATCACACCGGATGTGCCAGTGAAAGGCGATATTGTGGTCATTGTACAAAGAAATAATTACAGGTTTCTTGCTGAACGATTTACAAAACTGTTAAAATCAGACTCTGCCAAAGAAATTCTTTGTCACCAGTCATTTCAGGATGAATTATTTGTGATGTATTTAGTAAAGGATTTCTGGAATTCTGTTGTGCCAATGGATATTTTGACTCGAAAATTTAATTATGGAATTATTATCAATACTTTATATGCAGGTGAATTTGCGTTCAGTAATGTGAAGTGGACTAGAGGTCAGATACATGAATCAATAATACTGTGGGCATTTCAGACGTCAGTACCAAGTAGAGCTGTCATGCAGAACTTAAAACTTTTATTAGACTATTTCACACCCAGTCTGCAGAGAATTGATATTTCTAAAGAGCAACAGCAGGAGTTACTGTTAAACTCATGCCTTATGGGCAACAGAAAGATGGCTGAAATGCTGCTCAACTATGGCACTGTTCCTACACTGACTACATTGACTGCAGCTGCAGCATCACCTACCGATGACGATGAACTGTTTGAAAAGCTGTTGACTTTTTTACATGTAAAAAATGTGGATGATCTTGGACCTAAGTTATTAATATCAATTGAAAAGCGAAATTTTAAAATATCCAGTCTGTTGATTAACAAAATGAGTGAATGGCCGGACTGTTACTTATTTTTTGAACAAGCTGTCGAAATGTTGTTGAATAAATGTTACAGCCAATTCTGCAAGTTCCACAGTAATTCGCAAACTGAAGCAGAGATTCTATTTGAAAAGTTGCACATGTACCTAAACACTAACGACTATGATATTGCAGTTCAACTAGCAGCTTATCACTGTAGTGCAGGTATTCTGAAAAAGATTGTTCACATGAAATCAGAGTGTCTGAAGGGAAGTATAAAGCCTCTTCATATTGCGTTGGAACAAGGCTGTGTCGATTCGGTTGCTTTTTTGATTGACCATTATACAAACATAGATATGCAGGAAGCATTGAAAAAAGCATTACATAACTCTTCTGGTGTGGTTTCTTATCTGCTGGAGAGAGGAGCTGACGCCAACTTTCTTGATGCTCAGAACAACTCCCCTTTACATTTTGCTGTTAAATTAGATACGTTTCACAACGTAAAAACATTACTTGAAAATGGAGCAAACGTGAATGTGAAAAATAACATGGGAAACACGCTACTTCATGATCTACCATATAGGCGAGCTGATGGTGCAGTGAAATTGTTAAGATATTTAAAAGAATATGGATTGGACTGTGATGTAAACACCTCAAATGAAAGGGGCATGACTCCACTTCACATAGCAGTAGGATGTTATAGTATTGTAGCTGTGAACGAATTAGTTTCAAATGGAGCCAGTGTGGATGTGGAAGATGCAGATGGCAATACTCCACTTCATAAAGCAGCACATGAAGCAGCACATTATCATTCATCTAAATTGTTGTCTTGTCTAGTGCAAAATGGATCTAAAGTAAATGCTAAAAATAAACTTGGCAGGACACCATTAATGGAATGCTGCACACCTGGTTATTCGATATTTAGATTTATGCATGAACTGCCAGAGTCCTGTGACTCTTTGAAAGTACTGCTTAAACATGGAGCAAACCTAAATGATACTGATGATTGCTTGAATACAGCACTTCACTATGCTGCATAAAGTAAAGCAGTGGAATATGTGATGTATCTAGTTAAAAAAGGGTCAGATGTAAATGTGCGCAATAAAACAGGTATGACACCGTTACACCTGGCGGCAGTCCCATGCACTGATGACTGGTTCTATTTCTCTCATTTGAAAGTTGTAAAAGATGATTCTGAAAATTTGAAACGCTCATTGCATGAATATAACATTGATCTCAATGCATTAGATAAAATGGGAATTTCATTCAAGGTTACCACAGATTCACTGGACTGTTTAACATATGTGATGAAAAAATCAAAATCAGATATTCCAAATAATATTCGTGTAATATTCCTTCATCTTAAGACAAATTCCGGATGGTGTGCTGACAATTTTAAAAAAGCATTCAGTAGATCATGTGATACAGTGGATAAATTGATTGCATGTGGAGCAGATGTGAAAGCAGTTGATGAGTTTGGAAACAGTCCACTTCATATTGCTGCCAAATGTCTCTCTGCCAGTGTTCTCTCTCTGATAAGAAATGGATCTGATGTAAACCTTGAAAACAAGGAAGGCAGAACACCACTGCATGAAGCAGTAAGACATGGTTTATATTTGTATGATAAAGATAAATCTAGTGATGAAAGGTCACATGATGAAGACAACACTATTTATGGAAAGTCAGAACCATTATTGATAGTGCAAAAATTAGTTGAAAATGGAGGCAACGTAAATGCCAAGGATGTATTAAAGAACACACCACTTCATATTGCAGCAGAAACAAGTTAATGTGTGAATTATCTAATCAAAAAAGGAGCCAAGGTAAATGCAACAAACAACAATGGCAGGACGCCACTTCATTTGGCTGTCATTCCCGTTATGTTTGTTTATAAAAATGATTTAAGTGGTTCGAATAAGGACTGTTTAAAGTTCGTCCAATTACTACATGAAAAAGAAGCTGATCTGAATGCTACAGATATATTTGGTAACACTGCACTTCACATTGCTGCAGAAAGTAATTCGCTTCAATGTGTACAGTATCTAACAGAACAGGGACTGGATGTGAACTTGCAGAACAAAACTGGTAAGACAGGACTTCATTTAGCAGCAGAATGTGACTACTCGGATGTAATTTCATATCTGCTACAGAAGCGAGCTGATCCTAATTTGCGGGATTCAGACGGGAACACACCTCTCACCATTGCAGAAACATTTGGTGCAGTAGAGTCCATGAGAACATTGACTATATATTCAATCAAACTGCAGAAGATGAATCTTATGACATTCCATTTGACCTCACAGAAAGTGAATCAACTTCATGTGGAACCAGTCTAACTGCAAAAGATGAATCTTATGACATTCTATTTGACCTCACAGAAAGTGAATCAACTTCATGTGGAACCAGTCTAACTGCAGCAGATGAATCTTGTCATATTTTATGACCTAACAGAAAGTGGATCCGATATACTTGTGTATGCTTTTGATATGTTTGAAATTTCTCTACTTCATAATGCTGCATATATGTAGATGTTACTTTGCCCAATCTTTGTTCTGTCCAGGAGAGTAAGGAAACCAATGCTAAACTGTTTTCATATAAAGGCTCAGCATAAATATTACTTGTTTCCTGTTGCTTAATGAACCCTAATTTTAACCTGATCTGTTTGTGACCATTGACTGATATTATGTTTACATTTATCGGCAAGTGATTTTTGATACTGTTCTTTCATTAGTGGAAGACAAAACTATAGTTTTTTCTTTGTCACCCGTAGATGTGTTGTGCAAAAAAAATGTTTGGTAGAAAATGATGTTGTTTTCATAAACAAATATTATGATGCATTTTGTAGCACAAAATGATATGATGATCATATACTTGTAGTAGAAAAAGATGATGTTATTTTCATTAAAAAATTGTATAATATATTTTGTAGCACAATATAGTATGATGATGATATATATGTTTTAGTAGAAAATGATATTGTTTTCATTAAAAAAAAAAGATATATTTTGTAGCACAAAATGATATAACATATTTTTTAGTTGAAATTAATGATGCTATTTTCATTAAAAAAAATGATGTATTTTGTAGCACAAAATGATATGAATATGATGTTCTTTGTAGCACAAAATGATATGATGATGATGTACTTTGTAGTAGACGATGATGATGTATGTGCTTTGTATTGGAAGTTGATGACATATTTTGTAGAAGATTATGTGTTTTTTGTAGCACAAAATGATATGAAGAAGAATATTATGTGTTTTTTGTAGCACAAAATGATATGATGATGTACTTTGTAGTAGACGATGATGATGTATGTGCTTTGTATTGGAAGTTGATGACATATTTTGTAGAAGATTATGTGTTTTTTGTAGTACAAAATGATATGAAGAAGAATATTATGTGTTTTTTGTAGCACAAAATGATATGAATATGATGTATTTTGTAGCACAAAATGATATGAATAAGATGTACTTTGTAGTAGACGATGATGATGTATGTGCTTTGTATTGGAAGTTGATTGCATATTTTGTAGAAGATGATTACCGGTATGTGTTTTTTGTAGTAGGAAATGACAACACACTTTGTAGTATAACAGAATTATGATGTACTGTATAAAATTATGAAGTACTTTGAGGAAGATGATGATTATTATTACAAGCCTGATTTTGGGCCGTATTATGGTATGGGAATTTCAATACGTCCGTCCATCGGTTTCTTGTTCAGACCATATCTTGGTTATCGATGCTTGCGGGACCATCAAACTTTGCATGCAGGAATAACTCAAGATGAGGTTGTGTCATGTGTCATCATTAGGTCACTGTAACCTACTTTTCATGGCTTACTGCAAATTAAAGGGAAACTATGTCACAGGCATTATGACGACCCAGGAATACTGAGTGTCTTGTAAATGTTAAATTTTACTAATATTACTGTAGAAAATTAAAACGTTCTCCAACATAAATAACCCTAAAATGGTAGGGGTCGAGACATAGCTCATTGGGTTATTTCTCGTTCAGCCAGCGTAACAAAGGCTGTGGTATGTACTACCCTGTCTGTGGGATGGTGCATATAAATGATCCCTAGTTGCTACTCAGAAACAGTAGCCCATGAAGTGGTGACAGTGGGTTTCCCCCCTCAATATCTGTGTGGTCCTTAACCATATGTCCGACGCCATATAACCATAAATAAAATGTGTTGAGTGCGTTATGAAATAAAACATTTCCTTCCTTCCCTAACATAGTAATGGACATTATCAGCCAACAGGGTTTACTACTGTCAATAATTCTGTAAATAAGTAGACTGTCCCATCAAAACAAACAACAAAAAATCAGACCAATTATGTAGTTCCACTTGGATTTTTTAGAATGAACAGTACTGTAACATTTTGTTCTTTTAATGCACTTTGAAATGCATGTTGTTAAATAGTTTATAATATCCAGGCACTTACGTTGTTTTAAAGGGACGTACCCTAGTTTCAGCCCAAGAAAATTCACACTAAGTTAAGTTAATCTACAAATCTGTAAACATATCTGGATAAAGTTACAATTGAGTGAAACATGAGTCTGTGACTTTGAAATGGCGAAACACCCTCTAAAAATAGACTAAACCTCAACTTCATAAATGTTACTTCTCAGACGCACATGCGTTTTTAAAAACATGAGAAATGCATTTTATGATATTAAAAACACCAGGATGACTAAAACACTTCGAATGTACGGAAATGAATAATCTAAACAATAAAATCTAAATAAAGTATGATTTCAGTTTCCAAAACGGCTCTAATAGTAAAAAATATATTGATAAAATGTGAATCCTACTACTGTACAGTGATAATATATGACAAAATGTGAATCTTACTACTGTACAGTGATCATATGTTGATAAAATGTGAATCCTACTACTGTACAGTGATAATATGTTGACAAAATGTGAATCTTACTACTGTACAGTGATCATATGTGACAAAATGTGAATCTTGCTACTGTACAGTGATAATATGTTGACAAAATGTGAATCCTACTACTGTACAGTGATAATATATGACAAAATATGAATCTTACTACTGTACAGTGATCATATGTTGATAAAATGTGAATCCTACTACTGTACGGTGATAATATGTTGACAAAATGGGAATCTTACTACTGTACAGTGATCATATGTGACAAAATGGGAATCTTACTACTGTACAGTAATAATAATATGTGACAAATGTGAATCTTACTACTGTACAGTGATAATAATATGTTGACAGAAATGTGAATATTTTTAGTATACAGTGATCATATGTGACAACTGAATCTTAGTACTGTACAGTGATAATAATATGTAACAAAATGTTAATCTTACATTGTACAGTGATAATATGACAAATGTGAATCTTACTACTGTACAACAATGACAATAATATGTGACAAAATGTGAATCTTACTATTGTACAGTGATAATAATATGTGACAAATGTGAATCTTACTCTGTACAGTGATAATAATATGTTGACAAAATGTGAATAGTTTTAGTATACAGTGATCATATGTGACAAATGTGAATCTTTGTACTGTACAGTGATAATAATATGTAACAAAATGTTAATCTCACATTGTACAGTGATATGTGACAAATGTGAATCCTACTACTGTACAGTGATAATAATATGTGACAAATGTGAATCTTACTACTGTACAGTGATAATATGTGACAAATGTGAATCTTACTACTGTACAGTGATAATACGGGACAAAAGTGAATCTTTCTACTGTGCATAGTGATAATACATGACAAAAGGTGTATCTCATTTTAAACATTTGTCCCTAAAAACAAGCAAGGTCAAGGTTGGGGCCTTAAATCTGTGCTTTACATTTAATTTTTGTATAATAATATTTACATAAACAAAACATGAATATAAGAGTATATAATGTATTTACTTAAAAGCTTAAAATACATCTGCATGTGCAAGTGTGTGTGAGCAAGTCGGTGTGCAATTGTGTGTGTGTGTGTGCAAATATGTGTGTGGTGTGTGGAAGTGTGTGTGTGTTCTTGGTGTGTGAGTGTTCTCTGTGTGTGTGTTCGTGGTGTGTGCACAAGTGTGTGGTGTGGATGTGTGTTTGTGGTGTGGATGTGTGTGTGTGGTGTGTGCACAAGTGTGGTGTGGACGTGTGTGTGGTGTGCACAAGTGTGGTGTGGACGTGTGTGTGTGGTGTGGATGTGTGTGTGTGGTGTGTGCACAAGTGTGTGGTGTGGACGTGTATGTGTGCAAGAGTGAGTGTTCTGTGTATGTGGTGTGTGTGCAAGTGTGTGGTGTGGACGTGTGTGTGTGTATGTGTGCAAGAGTGTGAGTGTTCTGTGTATGTGTGGTGTGTGTGCAAGTGTGTGTATGTGTGGTGTGTGTGTGTGTGAGTGTGAGTGAGTGTGAGTGTGTGAGTGTGAGTGTGAGTGTAATATTATGCACATGTATATTATTAAATAAGTATTGAGATTAAACAGTCTGTTTAACGTGACATGGTGAAAATGGATATCAGCAGAGTGAAAGCCTTACATAATTGAAGGGAAATGTCCTGGAGACTAGTGGAAAAAGAGTACTAAAACTATAAAGAAAGAGAGAAAGAGGAAAACAAAAACGTTCTTGAAAGATAGTTAAGAGTATTTTAATGTTGTACATACTGATAATTATATGTGAATGTATATAGTTAAACTATGTCACAAAATGTCTATTCTTGTATCACATATCAAAACATATTTTATTAGGTATGTTATTCCTGATGATGAAACGAAGAGATAATTTTAACTAAGCTATATGTATCTATGCATAAGGACTACATCCAATTAATCTTTGATATACCTACGTACTTGTCGATCTGTGGTTAATGTTAATAGTGTTACAGTTAATAATTTGATGCTATACGTGTCCTTTACAGGTTTGTCTAGATGTTGTTAATGCTGTTACTGTTAATAGTTTGATGATATACAAGTGTCATTTACACGTTTGTCTAGATGTGGTTAATGTTGATACTGTTAATAGTTTGATGATATACAGGTGTCATTCACACATTAATACTGTTAATAGTTTGATGATATACACGTGTCCTTTACAGGTTTGTCTAGATGTGGTTAATGTTAATACTGTTAATAGTTTGATGATATACAAGTGTCATTTACACGTTTGCCATTGATGTGGTTAATGTTAATACTGTTAATAGTTTGATGATATACAGGTGTCCTTTACAGACTTGTCCAGCTTTGGTTAATACTGTTAATAGTTTGATGATATACAAGTGTCATTTACACGTTTGCCTAGATGTGGTTAATGTTAATAGTTTGATGATATACAAGTAATCCTTTACAGGTTTGTCCAGCTGTGGTTAATAATGTTACTGTTAATAGTTTGATGATATACAGGTGTCCTTACAGACTTGTCCAGCTGTGGTTAATACTGTTACTGTTAATAGTTTGATGATATACAGGTGTCCTTTACAGGTTTGTCCAGCTGTGATTAATACTGTTACTGTTAATAGTTTGATGATATACAGGTGTCCTTTACAGGCTTGTCCAGCTATGGTTAATATTAATACAGTTAATAGTCTGACGATATACAGGTGTCATTTATAGGTTTGTCCAGCTGTGGTTAATGTTAATAGTGTTACTGTTAATAGTTTGATGATATGCAAGTGTTATTTACAGGTTTGCCTAGCTGTGGTTAATGGTAATAGTTTGATGATATACCCGTGTCCTTTACAAAAAAATTCCATCTGTGGTTAATGTTAATACTGTTAATAGTTTGATGATATACCTGTCCTTTATAGACTTGTCCAGCTGTGGTTCATGTTAATACTGTTACTGTTAATAGTTTGGCGATATTCTGACAGTTCCTATTAAGGACATATTAAGTCCATCACGATGTCTGTCATCCTTTGTTTACGAACTCGCCTATCACGTGATTTAACCAAAGGATTGACTGCACTTGGGCATATCAGGCCTGTATGAATAATATTGGGGGGGGGGGGGGGGTATCACAATATCTAGTGAGGGGCCACAGTCTAGTGGGGGAGGAGCACAAGTCACATTTTTATCTTTATTTATATAGAGTAGGTAAAAAAAAACCCATACATTTTTGTCTTCAAGTGGGTGGGCACGTGCCCCCGCCCCCGGTTCCTACGGTCCTGCCTATTCTCATGTCAAGGATGGTCTAATATATTGGAAATCACGAAAACAAATTTCCCATAGCATTTGTCAACCCAAATAAAATATTATTAACGATGATGAATTATTGCTTTACTACTGGATTTAAAAAAGATCTCCCAACGCTATACTCGTAAACATAATATGTTTATATATTATATAATTATGTTATTAAATGGGACTTTTCATACTGGTCGTGTTCAATAGATTCGAGGACTCTTACAATGGTCTAAGGTGGGCTGTGTGTACTTTAAAAACAACATAATTTTTACATATTATAAAAACTTAGATTAATTTCTCAAAGGCTGTGGTATGCGTTATCCTGTCTGTGGGATGGTGCATATAAAATGGAAAAATGTAGCGGGTTCTTGACCAATACGAATACGGACCGAAGAAATGGATATAATGTAATATGGGTTGTTTTGGGGTTTTTTTTGTTGTTTTGTATTGATTATTTGTACTGTTTGCACACTGTTCCAAATGTGAATATATATCTGCAATAAAATGTAGTTAATAAAGTAATAAGATCTTAGTTTCATTTCTTGTATGGTTTGAAATAGACAAGGGCAGGATGTAGTCCAGTGGTAAAGCGCCCGTTTTATGCGCGGGTCTGGGTGGGATCGATCCCCGTCGGTGGGCCTATTGGTCTACTTCTCGTTCCAGCCAGTGCCCTGCATCTCCAAAATGTGTCACAAGTGATTAGATAACTAAAAGAAACAACACCTAAAACCAAAGTAGGTTTGCTACATTTATTTACATGAGCAAATAATAATCATATACACTCGTACATTTCAGTAATTACTCAAACCATAGGCCTATTCATCATACATCAATGCACACTAACAACCCCTCACACCCAAATCTTTCTCTCCATCACACATTTAACTAATTTCACCAGTCACCATCTTATTACAGATGATCACCACACTAATCAATATTAACTACTCAATGTCACATCACACATAGCACCACGTAATATTTAAAATATGTATTCTAAATAAAATGTCAGTGTCCACTTATGACCATATATCTTCATTAAAACAGGGCTTTTTTTAATAACACCCAAAGTCACTTAGTTATATTAATATATCTAACTAATTAAGCAGTATTGCACATACCACTTTCTTTCAATTAACTATCACTGCTAATGTTTCAACACATACATGAGCATGTTCACTAATACAATTATGAACTAATTGCACAACTCGCCCTTCTCTCCACCTTCCGAATTCACCACACCTCCATTATTATACTTGCACAGTATAATAATACAAAACAACAACCCGTTTTTTTCTATGTAACCTGAACACGGCTAATAAATAGCCCACACATGGAACTTCATTTCCACATTAGCACCACACTGCACTCTCTCGTGTACCACTCCACGAATTCACCAAACCTCTGCAAGTTCAACTCTCGGCCACATCTTCATTCAGGCATCTCTACATCTCTGGATACATCTTCACACAGGCAAGCCACCTCTACATCTCTCACTAGACACTACTGCTGTACCAGCTATAACAGCTACCTCTTACAGTGCTGTAACCAAGATACACTTAATTACTATGCTGTAACACCTTATTATTCCATACACTTTATATACCAACCAACTTCATCTCTTTACTCAATGTCCATATTATACAAGTTATATTAAACATTCATTATCCACATCTTTATAAATTTAATATGTCATTACCATACTACTACACTTTAACATAATACAATGTTTTATAACCATCACAAAATAACAATACATACTAAATATCAAATATTTAATTACTTACGGTTAAGCAATAACCCGAACTATAAACACCAACGTCTTTCACAAACTTCTGTTCAACTTACACAAATCTTGTTGACTGTTCTCTCTCAAAAATAAATCACACTCCCCAAACAATAACTAAGACACCTCTTTTATTCACACAGCTACCTTTTCAGTTATCTTCCACTCACTCCTGCTACAAGCTTTAACAATACAAATTCCTACCTTGCCTAATTAATCCCATACCAAGAAACCTTTAGTTTCACGATCCAAGCTATGACTAATCTATTCCATTTCTCTCAACAGTATTACCGTATAATTGATAAAAAATATTATACCATAAACTTCATATGTACAACTAAAAATACCACATGTGTTCTAATAAATATAGTATAGTAAATCTACAAATCACATTCTGCTCTGATTATCCTTGACTTGTGACAATATCAAAGGCCGTGGTGCGTGCTATCCTGTCTGTGGGATGGTGCATATAAAAGATCCATTACAACCTACAAAAAAATGTAGCGGATTTCCTCTCTAAAGACTATGTCAAAATTACCAAATGTTTGACATCCAATAGACGATGATTAATAAATCAAAGTGGTCTAGTGGTATGTGCTATCCTGTCTGTGGGAAGCGCAAATAAAAGATCCCTTGCTGCCTGTCGTAAAAGAGTAGCCTATGTGGCGACAGCGGGTTTCCTCTGAAAAACAGTGTCAGAATGACCATATATTTGACGTCCAATAGCCGATGATAAGATAAAAAATCAATGTGCTCTAGTAGCGTCGTTAAATAAAACAAACTTTACTTTACATCTGCGTTGCAGTGGACACTCCGTTCAGATGTAGCCCACGCTGTGGAAACCATAATGACTGCTCCCACCCCGCCAATGCGCAATGTTCGCAAACCGTAATGACCACTCCCACCCCGCCAATGCGCAATGTTCGCAAACCGTAATGACCACTCCCACCCCGCCAATGCGCAATGTTCGCAAACCGTAATGACCACTCCCACTCCGCCAATGCGCAATGTTCGCAAACCGTAATGACCACTCCCACCCCGCCAATGCGCAATGTTCGCAAACCGTAATGACCACTCCCACCCCGCCAATGCCGAATGTTCGCATAAACACTATAGATTATTCAAGACTGGCCATTTGGTTTGTGTAAATATTTATTTATAAGAAATTTCGTTAAACGTTTCAGGTCAAGAAGGGGAAGGATTCAGATCAAAGTATTTTTTCAGTACAAATTACGCTACTTTGCTATTTTAATTTTAAATTCTAATTTCCCGATATTTAAATTTTATTTCTAGGATAGGTCAGGGAGGTCATCTCCGAGTTCGTCGTAAAATAAAGTAACTCTGTTTTGTTCAACAGTACCACTGGAACACATGTATTGATTTGTTAATAATCGGCTATTGCATGGATGTCAAACATTTGGTAATTTTGACAGCTAGTCTTAGAGAGGAAACCCGCTACATTTTTCCATCAGTCACAAGGAGTCTTTTATATACACCATTTCACAGACAGGATAACAAATACCACGGCCTTTGATATACCAGTCGTGGTGCACTGGCTGGAACGAGAAATAGCCCAATAGGCCCACCGACGGGCATCGACGGGCATCGATCCCAGACCGACCGCTTCACGTTAAACCAAATGGTCACGTTGGGAACCAGTCAAATAGTTCACGAACTTTAGCGAAACGTTTGCTGGCTGAACTTGGGGCTTCTTTCTTTTGGGGGTGGAACGTAGCCCAGTGGTAAAGCTCAAGATGCGCGTTCGGTCTGGGATCGATGCCCGTCGGTGGGCCCATGGTATGTGCTATCCTGTCTGTGGGATGGTGCATATAAAAGATCTCTTGCTACTACCCAGATAGCAGATGCTAGTGGCCCACCGGTGGCAACCTTCGCCCATCACCCACCCATGTGGCCCACTGGTGGTATGCCACATATAACTCACCGGCCCACCAATGGTATGCCACATATGACCCACCAGTGGCCCACCAATGGTATGCCACATATCACTCACCAGTGACCCACCAATTGTATGCAACATACCACCCACCAGTGGCCCACCAATGGTATGCCACATATCACTCACCAGTGGCCCACCAATGGTATGCCACCAGTCACCCACGAGTGGCCCACCAATGGTATGCCACATATCACTCACCAGTAGCCCACCAATGGTATGCCACCAGTCACCCACCAGTGGCCCACCAGTGGTATGCCACATATCACTCACCAGTAGCCCACCAATGGTATGCCACATATCACTCACCAGTGGCCCACCAATGGTATGCCACCAGTCACCCACCAGTGGCCCACCAATGGTATGCCACATATCACTCACCAGTGGCCTACCGGTGGTACGCCACCAGTCACCCACCAGTGGTCCACCAATGGTATGCCACATATCACTCACCAGTCACCCACCAGTGGCCCACCAATGGTATGCAACATATCACCCACGAGTGGAATAATGCTGGAAAATGCAAAGTTATGCATCTTGGCAGCTGAAATAAAGGCTTCAGTTTTTACATGCACAAAGATGAACTCCGGATAAAATTGCAGACAACAGAACTAGAAAAGGATCTCGGTGTTTGTTGACCTCAAGTTAAAGGCACTCGGTCACAGATGGTTGATCTAATTATTGACCCAACAAACTATTATCTGAAAATATATATTTGATTTGTACCTAAAAGTACTTTATTGAACGATCTACATGACCACCATATCCCACTTATTATTGATATTTTGTAAAGAATGATAGAATTATGTGGACGGTCCATAATTCAGAGAAAAATAACGGCTAGTTGAAGAGCAGAGGTGTGACCTATTATGTTTTAGTCACGTAACGAGAACGCTTGATCATCTTCTGCGACGTAGGGTAAATAATTATAAAAAAAAAAACCCAGTAACAATGAAAATAAGTTATTAAAATTTAATAAAAACATGGTCAATTCAATTTTTTCAATTAATTTATTTTCCGTATGCCTTACGACACATAAGAACAAAATAATACATATTTAAATCAGAAACAGAAACAAGATTTTAGCAAGATGGTAAATATTATAACAATAATTATAAGACATAATAGTAAATACTTTTTGTACATACATGTAGAGATATATGTGTAGGACGATTGATTCTAGTGGGGGACACAGTAGAGTATAGTTACAGTAAAGTTATACGCTTAGCTGTAGCAGCATAAACATTTACAATCCCGACTAAAGTACTGTCTGAAATACAATCAAAATGATTTTCGTCAATTATTTCTTACATATTAAACAGACAAGTAAATATTTTGTAAATATCTATTTAATGATAGTCTACCTAATTTAGCATTTACTTGTTTTGGCTCTCATTGATGTGCAAGGTGGTGTTTACTCTTGAAATTAAAAGAAATGTGTCAGTAAACAGGTAATTTGTGCACTTTATTAGAACAGACTACAACACATTTTGGTCAAGATGTGTCAGTTTCATTGCTATTACAATGAGGGACCGTTTCTGATGATGGTCTACCCCTATCCCTCTCCAAAACAAATATTTGTAGACATTTATAAGTAACTTTTGAGCAAAACTGTCAAGAACCATTCTGAATTTGTGATCGATTATACCAGTATTAAAGGTGCCATTGTTTCATTGGTAACCAAACTAAGTATGCCAAGCACTAGGCTTTTTAACCAATACTCACACTATAAGAGAAAACCCTTCAAATTAGATAGCTCGGCTAGTATACAACCCCCCCCCCCCCTCCTTGTATTTCATTACAATCCAAGGATAAAAGGGAGGGGGGGGGGGGGGGCTCTGGATTGCCGTTGATTATTTTAGAATAGGGACTTAGGACAATAGGACCCTTTTGTGTACGTTTTCCATAGACATGAATAGCGTAATATTTTTCCTGTAGTACTAAATAAAAATGAATAATAATAATAATAATAAAAAATTAAAAAATTTAAAAAAAGTAAAAATTGTAAATTATTTGCTGCTGAGGTAGATTATCTGAAATTAACAACTGGCTTGAAGATAATGTTTAACTGACTGCAATTTTGAGGCGCTGCTTACGTACATTTTTTAAAAAGTGAATTTTACCGCAAATAAATATGACTGAAAAGTTATATTGCTCATTATGTAGTCATATTTCAAATGCACAAAATTGCAAGGGGCAATAAAACTCAAAATATAGATGTAGGCCTATATATATTTTTTATGACTGTGTCAAAATTACCATATGTTTGATTAATAAATCAATGTGCTTTAGTGGTGTCGTTAAACAAAACAAACTTTTTTTTCTTCTTCTTCTTCTTTTTTTTTTTGGGGGGGGGGGGGGGGATTTCTTTCCGTCTGTTCATGTAAAGGGAAATAATCACATTTTGCAGAATGACACCGGTATTTCATTTCCGGCAAGTAAATACTAGTTACTAATAATCAGATCTAAATACTTAACACATGTGACATGAAAACAAAATACACCAGTAACATATTTACTTTATGTAAATTTATAAATAAACTGTAATAAACGCATAAGGCGTGTTTTAACCATGACATTATTGTGATTAATATTTTAAAGAGTTCCTACTCTAATTACGATAATTGTCTAGAATATATCATCAATAATATCCAAGATGGCGGGGCATGTAGTTTGAGGAATTGATTCACATACATAATGTCAAATTTTGATTAAAACATGTCTAATATGGTCACCGAATAGCCACATACCATGGACGAGCTTAGCGCCAAGGACAGGTTGTTCCAACTGTGGATGATATACACGTCCAAAGTAAGCAAAGTCTTGATGAGTTGATCATTTGTTATCGCCGTATCGGCTGCTGAACCCAAAATTGCCAAAATCCGTTTCTCCAACCGAGTATTAGCTGGAACGTTCGAAAGTCTTTCCGAAACATCAGATTTAAATTTGGTCAGAAAGATGTTCTTATGCTCTCCTTACAACAAATAAAACTTTCTTTTTTAGTATTTATGTTAGCAAAATTATTATCTCATCAGTCGAAATTTCATGGGAAACACTTTTTCGGTTCCTAACTTGTGATCATGGGAACCCAGGTCAGGTCAGAGAGTTTAACATGCACATTCAGAGCAAGCTGTTGTAGCAGACACCTGTCCTGGGTGCAAGCGTCTGCCTCAGCCGGTTCCTCCGTCCAGGACCGGAAAGGGGTGGGGAGGGCTTGCGGTGAACTCGTATGGAAAATTTACTCGTATGGGGAAAAATGCAGTGAACTCGTATGGAAGACTTATTCAAATGCAGTGAACTCGTATGGAAATTACAAACTGATATATCCAATACTGTATAGCAACTTGTGTGTAATTTTTATGCAGAGTTCGACAAATCTGCTAGCCCGACATCCGTGGCTGGATGCGTAGTGCGTTTTTTATTGCTTGTTATTATTTATTATTCATTGGATGCTTGTTACCGAATAAATTAAACTTGAATGAACATACTTGTGTCAAGTTGTTTTCTACTGATTTGGAATTACATGAAAGTACACGAAACCATACGGGATGGGGGGGGGGTGGGGGTAATTTATCTATTTGGGCAAAAATTGCCTGGTCATTCGGGCAAGGATGCTCTTGACGTCATGTCATTCGGCAAAAATGTGCCCATACGCCTATGCACGAAACAAAAGAACAAGTGTCAAAATACACATTTAAAGTATATCTGCATATCCATACATCCCCATCCGAGTTCACCGTTATTTTTTCGAGTTCGTTTTCCATACAAGTTTTCCATTCATACGAGTTAGTTTCCATACGAGTTCACCGCATCCTGTGGGGAGGATGAGAGGGGGGGGGGGGGGGGGAACCGCCTGCACTGTCA
This sequence comes from Gigantopelta aegis, assembly GCF_016097555.1. Taxonomy (NCBI): domain Eukaryota; kingdom Metazoa; phylum Mollusca; class Gastropoda; order Neomphalida; family Peltospiridae; genus Gigantopelta; species Gigantopelta aegis. The sequence goes on from NC_054711.1 coordinate 908,203, forward strand.
GGTGCAAGGGAACACATGCAGTCCGACTGTGATCGGTAACAGGCAGAGGGGTGGTTTGGTGCTATGGAATTTTGAACGGTCCGCCGAAATAGTAAAGAAGGGAGCTACATATATAGTTTTGGAATTTAGTAAGCCGAGAGTAGCTTGTTAAGGGGACCTAGAATGGGAACCCATCGGAAACTGTTTTATATACAACCGTGTCTGGTGTATCGGCGAGTCCGGTGATTCCGCGCATTTGATATTTTGCTTAAAAGTATGCTTAGGAAGTTGTCATGTTGTCAGTGTTTTTAACGAATTAAAGTTCATTTCCTTTTTCAATAAGTAATCAAGTATCAACATATTTATTGTTAAGGGTGCAATAAACAAAAATTAAATTAGAATTATCAATAATTATATCATAATTTCAAAATAATCATTCGCCTGTTTTTGTGTATATGGTCAGCCTTATTGATATTAAGAATGTTAAAACCAGTCTAACAACACCTTTTCCGCATTGTTAAAATTATAGTAAATGGTATAATTATTTTTTTCGGTTATTTTTGACAAAACAAAAAGGTACTAAAATAATCCTGGGACAATAGTGTAGCGTTTATGGGCTACAAAGTGAGGTTATGGGCCATCTATAAATAATGGGGTCAACGATTCACGTCTACTGTGCCGAATCACCGGACATGCAAATTGTTTTGGATACAAGGGGGTGCCTATATTTATGTACCATTTTAAAATGTTTATTTACTACAGACATAAAACAATTTGTAGTGTATTTCAGATTATGCACCGCTTCATTAGTGAGAGACACATTTTATTAAGTATTTCACAGTGTTCACATAGAAAATGGTCCTTGAATGCAGTGCTCTACAATGCGAGTAAAATACTCGCCATGGCGACTGAAAACATTCGCTGGCGTCTAAAAAATAAAATCACATTCGCCAGTTGGCGACTGTTCAATAATTTCACTTTAATCTGTAAACAAAACTGGACATCGGAAAACACAGTGGACCAGTAGCAATGTATCTTCCATAAAACGTGTTTTCTATCGGTAGTTTTGTTGGAAAAATAAAAGTTTGAGACAAGTTAATCGGACTATGAATAACGGTGACGTTAAGGGAGGTAATACTTCGTTAACTTGAATTTCAAGCATTTGGAAATAATTCGGCCCCAGTTCAGTTTTGGACCAAGTCGGTCCTGTCCCATTTAGAGCCAGGTTTTATTTATGTATTAAAATGAGAATGTTGATTCACTGTGTGTCTTTACTTGTCTGTTTCAAACTCAAACGTTAATTATTTTAAATGTCGGCTTATATATGCGTTATGCTGCGCTCCAATCGTGTCGTTCTTATCGTGATAACGGGTCCCTCCACAATAACGACGTCTCCAGTCATGTTGTTTTAATCATGTCGGAAGTCGTGTTCACCAGTGGAGGATGAAAACATGTTTATATTTTCATGTCTCGACTTTAGATGGATTTAAAGACACAACTATTTACAAAACAGTATTTACAGATTTGCAAGGCTGTATTTGACGAAAATAAATATTATTTAAACCAAAAGTAAGGTAGCCGATTGGTAACTACTAGTAACATGCTGAAGCCTGGTAATTATTATCACAATACTTTTATTTAACTTAATTTTAATGAGTACTGCAATTTAAATGCATATCTTAGTGCCATTAAAATAGTAATTCGCTTAATTTCGTTTAATAAAATTATTGGGTACGGAATTTGATAATGATAGTTAATAACAATAATAGTCCTTCACTGTTTTAGTGGCACCGGACACAAACAGTAACTTGTAATTACTATTTAACAACTAGGAATTACTCCTTCACAAGTTCATTCGAATGCGGTCCTAATAACAATTTCGGCATTAGTAATGTGCCGTAAAATGGCAGATGAATCAATTTAATTATAAATATATATTAGCTGGCTACTAAATATAAGTGGCTGGCGACTAAAATATTATACTTTACTGGCCAGGGAAGAGTAAATTTGAACTTGCTTTGTAGAGCACTGGAATGCTACACCAGACAGCACTGTGTGTATATATATATATAAATATATATATATATATATATATGTAACAGGGTTCAAAGGACGAAAACAACACGTCACGACGTTTGGAAATGATTTACTTCATAAAGTTCATTATGTCATTGCAAACAACGCCCTGGAAGAATAAAATATACAATATATAACAGGCGTTCATTATAAATAATTACATGTATGCGTCATAAAAATCATCGTCATAAAAATAGTTCGATCATACATGTCAATCACAACATCATAAAAATATGTCCGTCACAGGTCATCAATATTAAAAAAATATATATTAACATTTCAATTCGTATCCCATTAATGTCACGGTTATAAGTAACATCTACTAAAACTATAATATCTTTTCCTAATCAAACAATCTGTTTGATTAAACTAAACCTGAATAACCTTTTGGTCCACACCTACATGTATATGATAGATATCGGGATAATCAATTCCAAGGGGAGGTAATTACAAGAATAACAAATGGTTGAGATTTAGTGAATACATTAACCTAATGACTTAAAATAAATTACTGTGGAATGTTTGTCAGAATAAAAAAAATACTTACTATATAAATATTACAATTAAAT
>NC_054711.1:911026-1138526 GCF_016097555.1 Gigantopelta aegis
TTAGCAGTAAATGATTTTTCAGATGCACGACCTTTGATGCACTGGCTGCGACATCGGAAAACCCCCGAATTCAGGGGGGGGGGGGGGGGGGGGGGGGTGTGTGTGTGTGTCAAACTTGCGATCCATCTCATCTAAGTGGAGCACTCTACCGTATAGATGAAACCCGATTCAGTATTATATTACAAGATGCATCATGTATACAATGATAGACGTACTCGATCTACTCGCTTAACGGGATGTAGCTCAGTCGGTAGAGCGCTTGCCTGAGGTGCTTGTGTCGTAGGATCGAACCACCTCAGTGGACCCATTGTGTGATTCACTTCTTTACGTCCCAGCCTGTGCCCACGACTGGTATATCAAAGGACGTGATATGTGCTGTCCTGTCTGTCGGAAAGTGCACATAAAAGATCTTTTGATGGTAAAGGAAAACAAAAATATGTCGGTTTTCTCTAAGAATACATGTTAACCATTATCAAATGTTAATAAATAATTATGCTCTAATAGTGTCGTTAAAATAGCTTTAACTTTAAGCTTTAACCGTTCACATGCAGAATTAAAAGTTGATCTAGTTCTCTAGTTAAAACGTCAGCGTGTGTTTACGGTGCTGTTTTATCGTTTGATCAGCTGTACGGCTGTGTGGATTTGTTTACCCCCCCCCCCCCCCCACCACCACCACCACCACCACCACCACCACCACGTGGCCGAGCATTCACGGCCGTGAGTGGAGATATTCTGTCAGATATTACGCCAGCGATTAACGAACTTCAATACAAACACGTTGATACGTATTGTTGCTTTAATCGCCTCGATCACAAATATTGCGGCTGTGGTGCGCAAATCTTTACATCAAGAATTCTACTGCACAGAAGATTGCATGCAGGTTTACTTTTCTCTTACACCTGATTGTGTTGAAACAATCTGTTGTTTGCTTTGGTTCAGTTCTTTATTATCACAAGCTATACAGGTTATAGATATGAGATAATACGTAATGCATGTGCATATAGATAACAGCTTTAACGCGGTGAATGAGTTTATAGCGATTAGCATGATGCACACTTGGCTATCAAAGTATGATTAGGTCAGTGGTTTTAATGCTCGCCTTGGACGCAATATGGTTATTGACACGTATATATATATATATATATATATATATATATATATATATACTCTTCAAAAAAAGTAGGGGAACTCTAATAATAATTTACAATTGCCAAAATTGTAAGGTATATTAGCTGTGGGGAATGGTTATATGATAACAGTGAATTAATTGGGCAAACATTACAACCGGTAGTTCAGTATTACAGTAGGTTTTATGACCACCAAAAATCTTGAAGGACGATTGGGGTCAGAAGTGAAATTTGAAAGTTGACGGTTTTTTTTATCAGTAGATCACAAATTCAAACAATAAAAATGACACAAAACAATAACAACTGTATGATCAACAGAATGAAAACGATTGACAGAAATAATGTTCCACAGTGATTAATCGACCTTCCTGGAAATTGTCAAAATCGAGAATGACACCTCAAGCACGTGTACGGGGCAACTGCATGAGGCACGTGGAAAGTATGGAATGTGTTTCAGTGTGTTGATAAACAGACCTGAACGTTCTTTACTAGAATGTCTGTGGTCAAAACGGATGTTCGGTCTAATAGTTGATATTAACATTAATATTTCAGGTTCCCCTACTTTTTTTTTGAACACATATCCACGGTGTAGGCCTAGTGGTCTTACACCTACCCATTGAGTATTTAAAACTCGCCCTGTGTGGGAGCCGGTACCGGGCTGCGAACCCTGTACCTACCAGCCTTATAAATATCCAATTGTGTAACTACGACACCAGCGGTTGTCAAGGCTGGTGATTGTGATGCGCACACAGTCTTGTTTTAAACGTGACAGCGGCTCCACAATGTCGCCAGGTTCACATTCGACGGCCTCGTGTCCCCGGTGAGAAATAGTGTAAAAATAATTTGTGTCCTGCGCGTTCAAACAGTGCGCGGTCAACAACAGTGTGTCGGCTGTTGGCGTCACCCAAGCTTGTCGCTATGAGCCAATCCTCGATGACAGACATGTATGTAGTAGTCGAATTTCCTTGTCAGATTCGGCGAATCATCGGATACCTCCTGCGTTTCAAATAAACACAGCTTGCGTTCCAAGAAACGACTAGCATCCGTGTTGCGGACTAGAAAGTAGGGTGTTCACGAGTACTCGATATTTTGTACTCGTGGAAGTCCTGGTCTGCACGAGTACTCGGACACGAGTCGAGTGTAGCACGACCCGAGTCCGTTCACAGGAATCGAGTACCCGTTTAAAGAAGAGCACTCTCATTTAATTACCCCCCCCCCCCCCCTTTTACGTTATTTTGCCATCGGTAACGTTATAGTAGGTATGACAAAGTTTGACGTCACTTTGCGCTGCATATCTGCCACCAGCTTAAATGACTCACTTTTCAACACAAATATTACAGCTTCCCAATAAAATACAGTAATATTAAATACATGTACATACACAGCGTTTTATCGTCTTTCCAGCTGATATAATTATTTAATTTGTAATTCGGTTAAAACTACACCAATAACGATTTTCAAGAGAGCTCTGTCAATGACGTCGCGTAAAAAGTATGACGTCGCTGCCATTTTTACAGCTGATAGGGTCACATGATAATTTTGTCTTAACGCGGCGTCTGACGTCAATGGCTTCTTTTAGAAGTGTTTTGAGGTATTTAAGACGTGGCTCATTATAGAGAAAGGTCGATTTTGTCACTGATAACGAAATGTGATATTTTAAATGTACTTTGAAAAACACTGAACTTCAAATGGATTTTGAATATATTTCTATACTTCGGCACATCGAGTTCACATATTCAGTTGTTAAATTGAACCTATTTCTATGTTTTCTTTGAAGTTTCAAGTCATTTCACCCTAGCGCATTTGAGCGCAAGGCGTCCTAACTGGATTTGTCTCAGCAGTCATGGCGGCAGCCATTTTATCAATCCCATAATGCATCGCTTCAAGGTGGCACTGCCTAGTGTGTTACATGTGTTTTAGTTTTTAAAAATAAATATCAGGGCCTAAGTTGCTGAAATTGCGTTTTGTTATAACTGACCATGTGTCAAATATCGGTGAATCTAGCTCAAATACATTATGGCTAGCGAGCTCTCACCCACAATTACATTGTTTTGGTTGTTTCTTGCATGGAAATTGTCTTCCTTTTTTTAAAGCTGCAACCTCGCCTCACATTAATTAGCATAACTTCATAGAAACACACCTACAGTTTTTATAAAGAATTGTGTGTGACAGTAACACAATTTTAATAGTTAAATAAAAAAAATTAAAGATATTTTAGGTAATATTCCGATCAGCACACAGTACCCTCCCACACATGCTATATTGCATGTTCTTTTTTAATGTATTTTCCAGGGAAACATGACCCCTATCCCAACACACACACAGAAACCTTTGCTAGCCACAGTCTTGACCTCTACACAATTTCCTGCACAGGCGCCTGCTTTACAAAATATTTCGTTTCAATGCTTCAAATTAATTTTATATGTGCATTAAATTGTATTATCAACATGCTAAATTTGTGCTAATGAGCAATAGTTTGTTAAAGGGGCTGTCCTCGGTTTGCCACCAGTGTGCGATGTTTCTGACCGACAGCCTTTTTAACAACTAACATTGCACGTCCAATACATTTTCTTGTTTAGAATATCAGTGTGTATATTCAGTGTATTCGTGGTCGCACGCTCTAATGTGTGTAATAGCTAAACCTTCATTTTACTCCTAATACACTTTTTGTTTTTTGTATGTACAAAATTATTGCAGGCGATCAGAACTACAGTGTATATACAGACACAACTAGAGAACTACAGTGTATATACAGACACAACTAGAAAACTACAGTGTATATACAGACACAACTGGAGTACTACAGTGTATATACAGACACTAGAGAACTACAGTGTATATACAGACACAACTAGAGAACTACAGTGTATATACAGACACTGATAATCTAAACTAGAGAACCACAGTGTATATACAGACACAACTATAGAACTACAGTGCATATACAGACACAACTAGAGAATACAGTGCATATACAGACACAACTAGAGAACTACAGTGCATATACAGACACAACTAGAGAACTACAGTGCATATACAGACACAACTAAGAACTACAGTGTATATACAGACACAACTGGAGAACTACAGTGCATATACAGACACAACTGGAGAACTACAGTGCATATACAGACACAACTGGAGAACTACAGTGCATATACAGACACAACTGGAGAACTACAGTGTATATACAAACACTGATACTCTAAACTAGATAACTCCAGTGTATATACAGACACTCATACTCTAGAGAACTACATTGTATATACAGACACAACTAGAGAACGACAGTGATACTCTAGAGAACTCCAGTGTATATACAGACAGTGATCCTCTAAACTAGATAACTACAGTGTATATACAGACACTGATATTCTAAACTAGAGAACTACAGTGTATATACAGACACTGATACTCTAGACTAGAGAACTACAGTGTATATACAGACACTGATACTCTAGACTAGAGAACTACAGTGTATATACAGACACTGATACTCTAAACTATAGAGAACTACAGTGTATATACAGACACTGATACTCTAGAGAACTACAGTGTATATACAGACACAACTAGAGAACGACAGTGATACTCTAGAGAACTCCAGTGTATATACAGACAGTGCTACTCTAAACTAGATAACTACAGTGTATATACAGACACTGATATTCTAAACTAGAGAACTACAGTGTATATACAGACACTGATACTCTAGACTAGAGAACTACAGTGTATATACAGACACTGATACTCTAGACTAGAGAACTACAGTGTATATACAGACACTGATACTCTAAACTATAGAGAACTACAGTGTATATACAGACACTGATACTTTAGACTAGAGAACTACAGTGTATATACAGACACTGATACTCTAAAACTATAGAGAACTACAGTGTATATACAGACACTGATACTCTAAACTAGAGAACTACAGTGTATATACAGACACTGATACTCTAAAACTATAGAGAACTACAGTGTATATACAGACACTGATACTCTAAACTAGAGAACTCCATTGTATATACAGACACAGATACTCTATAGAACTACAGTGTATATACAGACACTGATACTCTAGACTAGAGAACTAGTGTATATACAGACACTGATACTCTAAAACTATAGAGAACTACAGTGTATATACAGACACTGATACTCTAAACTAGAGAACTCCAGTGTATATACAGACACAGATACTCTATAGAACTACAGTGTATATACAGACACTGATACTCTAGATAACTACAGTGTATATACAGACAGTGATACTCTAGAGAACTACAGTGTATATACAGACACAACTAGAGAACGACAGTGATACTCTAGAGAACTCCAGTGTATATACAGACAGTGATACTCTAAACTAGAACATGTAGTTCCTATGTGAGTTTAGTCATTTAAAGAGATCTGTCGGTAAGGCACGTGTTACAGTTTAGTAGCAAACTCAGGACAGTCTCTTTAACGAAACAGGAAAGTAGACGACGTTAAGTACGACGTTACCTATGTCGTCTACTTTTCTGCTGTTTCGTTAACAACATGTTCCTTACTTTTCCTCTTGAAAGACAAGTTAGATGGACACTGCATACATGAAACCGTGTTTCATGGTTTATACATGCTTACATGTGCATGCAGTGTTTATGTGTTCATACACGTTTATGTGGTCATACGTGTTTACATGTTCACACTTGTTTACATGTCCATACATGTTCATGCAGCGTTTACATATTTATACACATTTACATGTTCATACGCGTTTACATGGTCATACGTGTTTACATGTTCACACTCGTTTACATGTTCATACTGTGTTCCCATTTTTATACTCATTTAGATGTCCCTACATGTTTACATGTCCATGCAGTGTTTAAACGTTTATACACATATGCATGTTCATAAATGTCCATGCAGTGTTTAAAAGTTTATACACATATGCATGTTCATAAATGTCCATGCAGTGTTTAAACGTTTATACACATATGCATGTTCATAAATGTCCATGCAGTGTTTACGTGTTTATACATATTTATATGTTCATACATTTTTACTTGTTCATGCAGTGTTTACCTGTTTATACACATTTACATGTCCATGCATGTTTACTTGTTCATGCAGTGTTTAAATTTTATGCACATTTGCATGTTCATATATGTTTACATGTTCATGCATGTTTACATAGTGTTTTCTCCACTAGGCCTGTAAAAATAAGAAAGACAAAACACACACGGTATGTGCCGTCCTGTCTGAAAGCCTTGTAAATGATATTTTTTGATAAACGCATGGAGGTAGCGAATGTTCTCTCGTTATTTAGTATTAGGCTTTGAACACGTGTGTTTCCGGGAACGTGCACTGTTTCCACATACAATGCTATGTACGTACGTTTTTCACCACACTCTGTGAGCTATGAGGCGTCGGGCAAATATAAAAACAGGTTGGGGAAAGGAGGTGCAGAACCGCCATTGGTGATGTAGTGGTTGAGCCATCACACTTAGACCTACAAGGTACTAGGCTCGATCCCGGTACCGGCTCCCACCCAGAACTAGTTTAATACTCGATGGGTAGGTGTAAGATCACTACACCGACTTCTGTCTCACTAACCACTAACCCTCTGTCCTGGACAGACAGTCCAGATAGCTGAGGTGTGTGTCTCTCTCTCACTAACCGTAACCTTCTATCCTGGACAGACAGTCCAGATAGCTGAGGTGTGTGTCTGTCTCTCTCTCACTAACCACTGACCCTCAGTCCTGGACAGACAATCCAGATAGCTGAGGTGTGTATCTCTGTGTCACTAACCTTAACCCTCTGTCCTGGACAGACAGTCCAGATAGCTGAGGTGTGTGTCTCTCTCTCACTAACCTTAACCTTCTATCCTGGACAGACAGTCCAAATAGCTGAGGTGTGTGTCTCTCTCTCTCACTAACCACTGACTCTCAGTCCTGGACAGACAATCCAGATAGCTGAGGTGTGTATCTCTCTCTCACTAACCTTAACCCTCTGTCCTGGACAGACAGTCCAGATAGCTGAGGTGTGTGTCTCTCTCTCACTAACCTTAACCCTCTGTCCTGGACAGACAGTCCAGATAGCTGAGGTGTGTGTCTCTCTCACTAACCACTGACCCTCTGTCCTGGACAGACAGTCCAGATAGCTGAGGTGTGTGTGTCTCTCTCACTAACCACTAACCCTCTGTCCTGGACAGACAGTCCAGATAGCTGAGGTGTGTATCTCTCTCTCACTAACCACTAACCCTCAGTCCTGGACAGACAATCCAGATAGCTGAGGTGTGTGCCCATGACAGCGTGGTCAATCCGTATTTGTATATAAACACGAAATAAGTGTAAACAACAAAGAACACGAGGTACCATCAATTCAGTGATATGCCATCGCTTGCAGCAGATGGTTATTAAAGGTCACATTGTGTTGACGTACCTTAATAGATAAGCAGCTGTCGAACATGCTTGTATCATAACAAGCTTTGTTTTGGGCAGGCCAGTGTATCTAAATGCGGATATGTATGAAATACTTGCAATTGTTTAAGCAACTTTCGTTTACATAGGAGTGACAGACTGTTGACGCAAATCACCGGACAGCCTGTTGACACAAAAGACCGGTGTGAGACCATTTTAACTGTTGGGGCATGTCTCGAACCCGCTGTTAGTGTAACAGCTTTCCCCGCTAACAGTCTTCGTAACAACTGATGTTACATGTTAAATGTGCATCCACTTCTTTAGATCGTCAGTGCAGGGGCGTCGAATTTTAATTGGGGGGTGGGGGGGGGGTCGAGACATGCTCCCCTGGAAAATAAAAGACAGTTTGCCACTGCATGGGTAGACTGTTATATATAATAGCCTAATAGCCGTCACATTTAACCGTTTTATTCAATATACCAATATACTTGTTGTTATTAAGCAATAATGTGCATTATATATCGTTTAATATATCTACCACTAACCAGTCCAAAAGCCTTGCTTAAGCATTCCTTTAAAGGGGCATACCCTAGTTTTTAAACACTGACGCATATTTTTGACTATTATAACCATTTTTGATAACTTAAATCATACTTTACTTAGATTTTATTGTTTATATTATCAATTTCCGTACATTCGAAGTGTTTTTGGTCATCCTGGTGTTTTTAATATCACAAAATGCATTTCTCGTATTTTTAAAAACGCACGTGTGTCTGAGAAGTAACAGTTATGGAGTCGAGTTTTAGTCTATTTTTAGAGAGTATTTCACCATTTCGAAGTCACAGATCCATGTTTCACTCTATTATAACTTTATCCAAATGTGTTATAGGTTTGTAGATTAATAAACTCAGTGTTAATTTTCACGGGTTGAAACTATGGTATGTCTCTTTAAGACGGAAAGAAGAATGTGTTTCTAAAATTGATCCCCCGACAGCATACTGTGTACTTTGAGGGCAATATCCACTATCAGCATGCTAATTTCGAGCCACGTACACAATGTCTAGACACTGCGGCTATGTCAAGACTATGTCAGCCTTTAATCAGCTGGTGCTGCAATCAGCCTGTGTGTGCACGTGTATGTGTGCGTGCGTGCTCCTTGTTTGGATACGTGTGCAGCACTGGCAGCGCTAACGGTGGTTTGTGAAATGCAGCGTATCAGACAAGCTGCATTGAGTTATTTTCTGAAATGTCGTTACATGCATTTACAGTTAACACCGAAAGGTATACCTATGTAGATGTACCGTTTCTCTTGGAGGCAGTACACAGTTACTGTTTATAAACATGTTTACACCTAGCTGTTTATCTAGTCAGTGATTACAGCAAATAGATAGATTTGGTAACTTATGCAGATGAGTTTTAATGTATTTATTCTTTTATTAAACATTATTTTTATTTAATTACTTGTTTCACTTCGTTCTATACTATGGAGGTGGGAGGGGGCGGGGAAAACGGGCTGTAGCCCAATCGTATTTAGCGCTCGCCTGATGCACGGTCGATATAGGATTCATCGTCGTTGGTGGGCCCATTGGGCTATTTCTCGTTCCAGCCAGTGCATCACTATTGGACGTATATTAAAGACCGTGTTACAGGCGCGGATCCGGGATTTTTAAATTGGGGGGGGGGGGGGGGCGAGGGCATGCTCCCCCGCGAAATTTTGAAATAAGTGCATTTTTGTGTAATTCCAATCTAGTGTATGCTATAGTTAAAAAATAATAATAACGACGCCAAAAATAGGGGGGGGGGGGGCGGGCCCCTTGGGGCCCCCCACTAAATCCGCGCCTGGTGTTATGTGCTGTCCTGTCTGTGTATATAAAAGACCCCTCACCACTGATGGAAGAAAGTGAGCTACGTTCGGCACACTAAGTTCAAATTAAGCATCAGCTCCTCTTTCTCTTTCGATGAACCGTTCCAAAACGCGCCAAAATTACTTCGAGAAATTTGCGCAGTTTTTTTTCCTTTTTGACTTAATCCTACGGCATATTGACTTAATCCTACGGCATAATTGAAAATTCAATAGCACCAAACCTGCCCCCGCCAACTGCCGACCCCAGTCAGGCTTCTGGTGCTCTTTGTACTTGTCAGTGCGGGCGGCCCCTCCTCCCATCCACCCCAAACCCACTGCCTGTCCTGGACGGGGAAGCCGGTACATGCGCCCATGACAGGCGTACGCTACAACGGCTTGTTCTGAATGTGCACGCAAAACCCTATGACCTGACCTGACCTGACCTAATGAATTTTTAAAATATGTTTCCTCTTAGTCTGTCAGAATTACGGAATGTTTGACATTCAATATTAGATACTAATCAACCAATGTGCTCTAGCGGTGTCGTTAAAATAACCAACAACATCATCGTCTCAGACCCAGTCATTGACGATGCCGGGAGTTGCGCCCAGGACGGGTTTACCTCAACATTAATTTGATATAGGCACGTAAATAAGAGTGACTACGGGATTGCTATGGCCAGGATTACTTCAACACGTTTTAATAGATGTCTCCTGGCTGATTGTGGACGGGATTTATGAAGCCTGTTTTTGTTTTTTCTAAACGCATGAGTTCAAGAACTATAAATATATGTAGTAACGTGCATGTAAGACAAAGCAAAGCGTTGTACATTCGTCCCTATATGTTAGACGTCTAGACGAACAAACTGATGTATTTAATTATTGGTTATTCTTGTAGGACACCACGACTGGCATATCAAAGGCCGTGGTATGTGCTATCCTGTCTATGGGATGGTGCATATAAAAGATCCCTTTCTGCTAATCGAAAAGAGTAGCCCATGAAGTGGCGACAGCGGGTTTCCTCTCTCAATATAGGTGTGGTCCTTAACCATATGTTTGACGCCATATAACCGTATATAAAATGTGTTGAGTGCGTCGTTAAATAAAACATTCCTCTTTTTAATTGTTAGTTTAGGTATTTTATCAATGCTCAGAAACCAGTAGCTCTGTTGTAACAAACTATTCTGATATTAAGCTATTGCTGAATGTGTGAGTTTATCCTCGCCCTGGGGGCAGCCATACACTTTACCTAAGTCCTAGAAACACACAATTAGTTCTGTTGTTTGTTACTGATCACCGCTTCAATAGGGCAGAACACGACACAACGCAACGCAACAAACAAAACACATACTAAATAAATGGAGCATAGTCATTACACATACAGACGAAATGGGCAGATTATACAAAATTAGCAGATTATACGAGATAGCAGATTATACGAGATTAGCGTGGGCGATCACCTTTGTGATAAAACGTATCACACATAAACATATTTCCTTCCGTGTAGCATATTCGTTTTTGCGCTTCTTTTTTTTGAAATGCCAAACCAGTATGAGCAGATTAACCTAGATTAGTATGGGCGATGACCATTGTTACAAGACTAATCCCACTTCAGACTCGTTTTCTTACCACGGCGGACCTGGAGAATTGAGGGGGGGGGGGGGGGAGGCGTATCGTCGCTCCTTTTTATCAAATACCAAATATGAAAAATATTTAATTTGTTGTATTTGTTTCATACAGTTCAACCATTTTCTGTAGGACCTTTATAGAAACTATTCAGGTATTTGTAATGCTATCGTAAGGTAAAAAAAGGAGAGTGATTTCTGAGATCGACCAAACTACCCTCTGTTGAATTCGCGAGGGTAGCTAGCTATAGCTCACCTCCCCCTCACACAATCCTGGACCCGCCACTGATTTCATTGTATAACTCGGAACAAAAACATAGCAGTGAGGAAAACCGAGAGGCATGTTTGAACACAGACGAGAAAGAAACATTTGCTATTAAAAAAGCGACCAACGTTTTGAATTTTAATGCCCTTTTTTGCCGTCGAAGAAAGATTTGCAGTAAAGGTAAGAAAATAAAATTATAGCATTTTTTAATCAGTGAACGGTTAAAACTATTTCAAGGGCGATATATATATAGATATATATGTGGTGAGCAAAATTAACACGAAACATGATTTAATGATTATAAAAATTTCGTGATGATAATAATAAAAATTTGTGGATTTATTTATTTTTTAAGTATAAACATATATAATCCAATTAAGACACAAACACGCCGTCTTGGACACACCTCAGCTATCTGGACTGTTAGTCCAAGGTAGTGGGTTATCGGTAGCTGTTGGTGATTAGTGAGAGAACCCACGTCGGCGTTGTGGCTCTGCACCTACCCGTTGAGCGGTTGAAACTCGTCCTGGATTGGCGCCGGTAACTAGATACGAACACAGTACCTACCAGTCTTACGTCCGACGACTTGACCACTGCATCGTCGAGACTGGTTCAAATTAATAAATGGCAAAATCCTTTTGTAGACAAATAATAATTCTTTTGGAAAATTCGACGGTTAACAAACTTCGAAAAATCTGTTACAACCCAAATCGTCTGCCAAAATACTAGACTTACAAAATTAATTACTTTTAAAAAGTCTAATTTGTCAGGGAAGTGGGTTTGACTCTTTGACAGTATCCTCCCATTCCATCTAAAAGTAGTGTTGCTGGAATTGGTTTACTCGACTATCACCTGAAACCGTCTGACGCTAATACCGCCGAGACCCGCGTAACGAGATGGTTGGAGAAATCCAAATCCAGCCACGACTTTTTAAATTAGTTTCCGAAAATAGAAACATACTCGTGGAAGAATCGTACGTAGCGCCACTTCCGGAAATAAACATTGTAACTTTATTCCCGGTTTGCTACTTTTGTAAAATGATTTTGGCTAATGCAGTCTGGACTGAAATGGGAAAGCGCATATAAAAGATCCCTTGCTACTAATGGAAACGTAGCGGGTTCCCTCCGAAGACTTCGTGTGACAAGTGCCAAATGTTTGATATCCAGTACTGAATAACCACTGATTAATAAATCAATGTGCTCTAGTGGTGTGGTTAAACAAAACAGACATTAACTGGACTATTTGTCAGAATTACCAAATCTTTAACATCCATAAACCAATGATTCATAAATCAATGTGCTCTAGTGGTGGCGTGAAACAAACAGACTTTACAACAAACGTTTTTGTTGTGGGTTTGTTTTTCTACAATAATCGTCGTGGGCTAACCGTTAAAACGTTGAATGTTTCTTCTTTTTTTTCTTTTTTACAATAATCGTCGTTGGCTAACCGTTAAAACGTTGAATCTTTTGGTTTTTACAATAATCGTCGTGGGCTAACCGTTAAAACGTTAAACGTTTTGGGTTATTTTTTTTACAATAATCGTCGTTGGTTAACCGTTAAAACGTTGAATGTTTTTTTGTGTTTTTTTTACAATAATCGTCGTTGGCTAACCGTTAAAACGTTGAATGTTTTGTTTTTCCACAATAATCATCGTTGGCTAACCGTTAAAACGTTGAATCTTTTGGTTTTTACAATAATCGTCGTTGGCTAACCGTTAAAACGTTGAATGTTTTTTTTTTTTTTACAATAATCGTCGTGGGCTAACCGTTAAAACGTTGAATGTTTTGTTTTTCACAATAATCATCGTTGGCTAACCGTTAAAACGTTGAATCTTTTGGTTTTTACAATAATCGTCGTGGGCTAACCGTTAAAACGTTGAATCTTTTGGTTTTTACAATAATCGTCGTTGGCTAACCGTTAAAACGTGGAATGTTTTTTTTGTGGGTTTTTTACAATAATCGTCGTTGGCTAACCGTTAAAACGTGGAATGTTTTTTTTTTTTACAATAATCGTCGTGGGCTAACCGTTAAAACGTGGACTGTTTTTTTTTTTTTTTTTACAATAATCGTCGTTGGCTAACCGTTAAAACGTGGAATGTTTTGTTTCGTTTTATTCTACTGCTCCCCTTCTTTTCTTCTCGGTCTGCCGCGGTGTGTGTATGGGGGGGGGGGGGGTAAGGGGGAACGTAACCCAGTGGTAAAGCGCTCGCTTGATGCGCGACCGTGGAATGTACTAACCTGTCTGTTGGATATGTTACATGTTATATAAAAGATCCCTTTCTGCTAGGCCGAAAGAGTAGACCATTGCGTGCACGTGGTGACGGGTTTCGTCTCTCGTTATCTGTGTCCGACGTCGTATAATCATAATTAGAATGTGTTGAATGCATCATTAAATAAAACATGTGTTCTATTGGTGTCGTTAAACAAAACAAACATTAAATAAAGCATTCCTTCCATCCTCTGATAACTCCATAGGTAGTATGCTTTTATTTCTCTATTATTGAATTATTACAGATGAACTTTGTTTTTTAATCTGTACACAAAGTTAGACGTAAATAAAAAACGTGGCTAGTCTGTCTGTCTGTCCTTCCCTATCTGCGATCAGGGCCGTAGCTAGCGGGGAGGGGAGGGGGGGGGGGGGGGCAGTAGCAACTGAGTAGTTAATAGTCTAAAACTCCTTAAACGGTTAAGAAGAGAATTTTCTTTAAGTTTCTATAATGTTTTCCGGATTTTTTCGGGGGGGGGGGGGGGGGGGGGGGGGGGGGGGGGGGGTGGGGGGGGGGGGGGGGGGGGGGGGACAAAAAGGTAAATGTTTCGGGCCTTATATGAGACAGCCACCCAGCCCCACCCCACCCCACCCGGTTAATCTTACTATTCCGTTCCACGAAACGATCTTAGCACTAAATTCTCCTTAAATTTCATCTTAAATGCATAAGGTTCTTAAGCACTAAGATCATCGTAAACACATAAGGTTCTTATGCACTTAAGGTGATCTTATCACTAAGTTCATCGTAAACACATAAGGTTCTTATGCACTTGAGGCGATCTTAGCACTAAAATCATGGTGAACACATAAGGTTCTTATGCACTTAAGGTGATCTTATCACTAAGATCATGGTGAACACATAAGGTTCTTATGCACTTGAGGCGATCTTATCACTAAGATCATCGTAAACACATAATGTTCTTATGCACTTGAGGCGATCTTATCACTAAGTTCATCGTGAACACATAAGGTTCTTATGCACTTGAGGCGATCTTAGCACTAAGATCATGGTGAACACATAAGGTTCTTATGCACTTGAGGCGATCTTAGCACTAAGATCATGGTGAACACATAAGGTTCTTATGCACTTGAGGCGATCTTAGCACTAAGATCATGGTGAACACATAAGGTTCTTATGCACTTGAGGCGATCTTAGCACTAAGATCATGGTGAACACATAAGGTTCTTATGCACTTGAGGCGATCTTAGCACTAAGATCATGGTGAACACATAAGGTTCTTATGCACTTGAGGCGATCTTAGCACTAAGATCATGGTGAACACATAAGGTTCTTATGCACTTGAGGCGATCTTAGCACTAAGATCATGGTGAACACATACGGTTCTTATGCACTTGAGGCGATCTTAGCACTAAGATCATCGTAAACACATAAGGTTCTTATGCACTTAGGCGATCTTAGCACCAAGATCATGGTGAACACATAAGGTTCTTATGCACTTGAGGCGATCTTAGCACCAAGATCATGGTGAACACATAAGGTTCTTATGCACTTGAGGCGATCTTAGCACCAAGATCATGGTGAACACATAAGGTTCTTATGCACTTGAGGCGATCTTAGCACCAAGATCATCGTAAACACATAAGGTTCTTATGCACTTGAGGCGATCTTAGCACCAAGATCATCGTAAACACATAAGGTTCTTATGCACTTGAGGCGATCTTAGCACTAAGATCATGGTGAACACATAAGGTTCTTATGCACTTGAGGCGATCTTATCACTAAGATCATGGTGAACACATAAGGTTCTTATGCACTTGAGGCGATCTTAGCACTAAGATCATGGTGAACACATAAGGTTCTTATGCACTTGAGGCGATCTTAGCACTAAGATCATAGTGAACACATAAGGTTCTTATGCACTTGAGGCGATCTTAGCACTAAAATCATGATGAACACATAAGGTTCTTATGCACTTGAGGTGATCTTAGCACTAAGATCGCTTCGTGGAACGGGGCCCTGGCGATTCGTGGAGTATTTACAGAACAGGAAATAAGCTGATGATTCCTCTCCGCGGGTTCGATCCATCAATCTAAACAACCAAACGTCATTTCGCAACTGTCGGACGTTTAAACCGCTGTGCTGAATATCGTGAGCTGATTTCCAGTCTCGACACGATTCCCGGCGTGGCCAGCGGTTCGTAAATAAAACATTAACTCTAGTCGGACTAGCTGAACAATGGAACCATGGGAACTACTACGGGCCAGCAGACGGAGTAGTGCCAAGACCGATCGGTAAATGGAATCACGTGACCATGTCGGACGTGGCGCACGATCGATATCGGAAAATTCCGTCACTCGCCGTCATTGGGTGTAACAATGAATGGGGAAGCAGCCCGTGACGTTTTAAGTCTGCGAGTCCAGTAAACACTATCCGATCTACTGGTAGGTTAGAACAAATTAATGAGTGCGAGTGCGAATACTATTTACATGCTCATATAGGCCTACCACTAGAGTTTCGAGCATGCCCGTCCCGGGGCTTGTCTCTGGATAGCCAGAAGTCGGTGAACTCAAGTTTACCGTAGACGAAGGAAAGGAAGGGGCGGGATTTAGCTCGGTCGGTCGAGTGCTCGCCTGAGGTGCTTGAATCGCAGGATCGAACCACCTCGGTGTATCCATACAACTGATTGGTTTTCTTCTCGTTCCAACCACTGCACCACAATGGTCAAAGGCAGTGGTATGCGCTTTCCTATCTGTGAGAAAGTGCATATAAAATATAAAAGATCCCTTGCTACTAATGGAAAAGTGTAGCGGGTTTCCTCTCGAATACTTTGTCAGAGTTACCTAATGTTTGACATCAAATAGCCGATAATCAGTAAATCAATGTGCTCTAGTGTTGTTGTTAAACAAATTTTAACTTTCACCATCTTCAAATCGGGTATAACGAATAAATGTTTTATCGAGTTTGATGGCTTATTATAGGTTCAGACTGTCAACTGTTAGGACGAAGTTGGCCAATTTGTCGGATGGTTATAATTCCCCCAACTCGTGACTTACGACAGGTGCGATTAGATTAACAACCAATGGGTTAGTTTATATACATATGAATCGAGTTGTAAGAGCGCTCAGACTGTCAACTGGACAGTCGTACAAGTCGTGACAGCAGAAAGTTGGCCAACTATGTGCTGACAGTTGGTAGTCTTACCCTAGCATTAGTCACTACACCACCGCAGCCGGTACACCTACATCTCGTAAGATAAATGATATTGTACGTGTAATATGCTCTGTATAATATGTTTCATTATACATGCAAATAATATTACATGAATAAACATAACTTTAATTAATATTACATGAATAAACATAACATTAATCCAGCTTGTCGCTGCTGAGAACTATTCCGGAGTTTGCTGCATTGTAAGATGTTTCCGACTAATAAAATGTTTCTACGATTAAACTTACATATTAAATATATTTTCTTATTTAGAATATCAGTGTCTGTATATTTAATGTATTTCTGGTGGTCTTAATATTTGTAAGAAGCCCAAACTGGATTTTGTCTTCAAATAATTTCGTATGTACGAAAAAACCCATAATTAGGAAATAAAATGAAATTTAACCTAGTACAAATATTAGAACTATTAGAAACACGCTTCATATACAGCCACTAATATTTTATGCAGAAAAATATATTTGATATGTAATTACTATCGTTAAAAAGTCTGTTAGTCGATAACATCTTAAAAATTGCAGCAAACTTGGGAATGTCCCTTTAAGTATTAAACTATTTTATGATTAGTTTACGATTTCGATGATAAATGACCACAATAGATTATCGTGCACACAGTCTGTGTATTTTGATTAGATAAGGGGTAATCGGAGAAGGAGGTTGTTTTAAAAAAACGAAATCGTTGGAGGTTTTCCAGGTATAGGCTCAGACAGAACAACCGGCCTGGCCCGAGCTGTCAGACTGGAAAATTAACGACACCGGCAGAACATTGTGCACAATGGTAACAGAATACGTCACCGTAATTCGCAATGCATAATGTGGCCGGGACCCCCCCCCCCCCCCACCCCCCCCCACCCCGCCCCCCCCCCCCCCCCCCCCCCCCCCCCCCGATCTACAAAGCTGAGTGAGTGAGTGAGTGATAGAGAGAGAGAGAGAGGGGGAGGAGGGAGAGGGAGGGAGGGAGGGTTGGGTGGGGTGGGGTGGGGTGGGGGTGGGGGCAACTATGGAAGTGTTACGCGTATTAGTAATAGGTGAAGTTCTCGCTGGGTTTTATATATATATATATATATATATATATATATATATATATATATATATATATATATATTAAGTTTAAAATGACAAGTCTTGTTATAAACGCCACCCAAAATACACTACATTACTGTACCCCCCCCCCCCCCCCCCCCCCCCCCCCCCCAATATTAGATTTCACGTAATGTCACTGTATAGTTGAGTAATTGTAGTAACTTTGCGAGTACTTGATTTATTTATTTAGTTAGTTGGGAAACACTGATGCCATGAAATCTATTGTTGTAACCCGATGTTGAAATCCGACATTTTACAATGATCTTCCTTATTTACATGTACGGAAACATTACTTGGTCAGTTCATAAATAGTTCGGAAGTTGACATCGATGCACACATCGGTCGTGATGGTGGTGAGATAAAATTATTAAAATAAATAAATAAATAAACAAATAAACAAATAATTAATTAAATAAAAATAAATAAATAAACACAAACAAAAACCTCCAAATAAATAACAAATAAACAAACAAATCAATAAATAATTAAATAAAAATGAATACATAAACCAACAGTACGAACGTATTTCATTAGTCACCGTGACGTTTTCGTGCGTACCAACATACGTACATGAATAGCACCACAACTAGGCTAATATCGGCTTAGTTACAGTATTGTCGTGACAATGAACGATCGATGTGAAATCCATTGTGCTGGGAACAAAACACATGGCAAACAAGGAAGTGGTATTTGGGATGGCCATATGTGGCTGATTTAGATTTCATATCTAGTTAAATATCTAGTCTTTATACATATGTGGTTAAATTATATCATGAAGATTTGTGGGAGTGTGGAAATGTAATAATGGTTATACAAGACAAAGTTAGTTTTCTACTTAAATAAAAATTGTATTATCATTGCATTTTAAAACATGTAAGGATAGCATATTACAACAATATGCTCAGAGATATTCAGTGGCGTGCCTAAACTGAAATAAAGGTAGGGGCAGCATATATATATATATATATATATATATATATATATATATATATATATATATATATATATATATATATATATATATATACTCTTCAAAAAAAGAAACGCAAAAGGGTACAAATGGGTTATAACTCCGATTTTATGTTTCCTACCGGTTCATGCTTTGTGAATATAAGGTCATTGCATGTCCCAAACACATTCCCACGGTTACATTCGATAAAACGCAGCTACTGTACAATAAAGTTCCAAAATGTGAATATTCGCAAAAACGCAGCCACGTGCAAACCATGTCACCACTGCACATGCGTTGTCTGCACGTGCAACATGAACACCGACAGTATAAAAGTGCAGGGTGTTCGCTTGCCTGGCCTCTGTATCTGGCCGACAGTTGACAATCCAGGACATGCCACGTCTCAGTGAACCGCAGAGAAACAATGCCATCGGCCGACTAGACGCAGGCGAATCCAGAACGGCCGTTGCCAGGGCATTCCATGTGTCCCCAAGCACCATCTCCAGACTGTGGGACCGTTACCAGCAACATGGATCAACACGTGACCTCCCTAGATCCGGTCGACCACGGGTCACTACCCCCGGGCAGGACCGCTACATCCGGGTACGCCACCTTCGGGAACGATTGACTACTGCCACCTCCACAGCCGCAGCAATACCAGGTTTGCGCAGGATATCCGACCAGACCGTACGGAACCGCCTACGTGAGGTAGGAATTCGTGCCAGACGTCCAGTTCGAGGTGTCATCTTAACACCACAACACCGTCGACTCCGACTTCAGTGGTGCCAGATTCATCGACAATGACCTCAACTGCGATGGAGACAGGTGTGGTTCAGTGACGAGTCCCGATTTCTGCTCCGACGTCATGATGGAAGATGTCGCGTGTATAGGCGTCGTGGTGAACGTTATGCGGCAAACTGCGTGCAGGAAGTGGACAGATTCGGCGGGGGTAGTGTCATGGTGTGGGCAGCCATCTCACACACTGGCAGAACTGACCTGGTCCACGTGCAGGGCAACCTGAATGCACAGGGCTACATTGACCAGATCCTCCGGCCACACATCGTTCCAGTTATGGCCAACGCCAACGCAGTGTTCCAACATGACAACGCCAGGCCTCACACAGCACGTCTCACAACGGCTTTCCTACAGAACAACAACATTAATGTCCTTCCTTGGCCATCGATATCACCGGATTTGAACCCAATTGAGCATCTATGGGACGAGTTGGACCGACGCCTCCGACAGCGACAACCACAGCCCCAGACCCTGCCCGAGCTGGCAGCAGCCTTGCAGGCCGAGTGGGCCACCATCCCCCGGGACGTCATCCGTACTCTGGTTGCTTCAATGGGCAGGCGGTGCCAGGCAGTTGTCAACACACGCGGAGGCCACACCCGGTATTGACTCCAGATGACCTTGACCTTGGTGGTGTGTCCTATCACTTACAATGGACTAGAGTGAATTGTGAACAATCCTGCAACATTTGGTAATTATCGGACTCACCATTCAATAATGAAATCAATTCTCCAAATGTTACGACAATGTGGTTTTGCGTTTCTTCTTTTGAAGAGTATATATATATATATATATATATATATATATATATATATATATATATATATATATATATATATATATATATATATATATATATATTTATATTATATGTTATATTATATGTTATATATATATATATATATATATATATATATATATATATATATATATATATATATTAATATTTAAAATCCCCAACCCGCCACAACAATGAGAGAGAGAGAGAGAGAGAGAGAGAGAGAGAGAGAGAGAGAGAGAGAGAGAGAGAGAGAGAGAGAGAGAGAGAGAGAGAGAGAGAGAGAGAGAGAGAGAGAGAGAGAGAGAGGGGGAGGGAGGGAGGGAGGGAGGGAGGGAGGGAGGGGGGGGGGGGCGGGCGAAGGATTAAACATCGGGACACACTATAATTATTATTATATATTTTCTCCATATATCTCAACATGAGTACCTTTTTCTTCTATTATTATTATTTATTCATTTAATTTTTTGGTGAGGGAGGTGTGTGTGTGGGCAGTAAAGTTCTGTCAGTTTAAACCCAGTATACATTAATATATCACCACCCTGCACACACGCCAGAACCCTCCTCTGTGTCCATCCCGGCCTGTTGAAAAACACACAATTATGAACAAATTCCCAAACTATAAATTCGTCTTTGCTCTACCAAAACTATACTGACAAACATCGGGAATATCCATTTCCCCGTATATAAAGTACGGCACATGCGCAACATGAAAAACGGCCCTATTTAAGGTAGGTAGAGAATGTGGTTAACACCGGTTCCAGATCAGGCTGGAAACACAACCGAAAATTAATTTTATGCAAGTTGACCTAGATTATCTTTAAAGCGAAAGGATGACGAAATAGTGAAACCACATGTGCTCGGTATGTGTGAAAATGTGACGTGGTTGTTGTTTAACCTAACTGACTGTACTGTTTGATATTATACACAGTATTGTTGGCTGTTCATTGGAAAAACAGGTGACATAGAAGGATATTTAGCAGTGTTATTAAAATGGAATCTCGCCCATATGGGCATATCGGCGTAGGGCGCTAGTTGCGGCTGAAGCTTCTCTCGATGAGTGGAATGACCCAGTTGATGTCATGATGTGTCATCTGTCGGTATCGCTGTCCTGATCGGCAAGAGGTCGATTATCAGATTCATTTTCGAGTGATTAATTTAATCTCTTTAGCCTACGTGTAACCTACGTGTAACATTCAGTTTTAGTGAGGTTTTAGTAAAAATTACCTTAATTAAAGCAGCAATCTCTTGGAAGTTTTTAAAGGGACTGTTCCCTATCATTGTTACTTGATGGTTTGGCTAACAAACGAAGTGCCCCGAAAAAATCAAGAGTTTAGCAGATAAATACAATCAATGTATTCATTGGTTTTTACTGGACTTGCTGAACTCTATATTTCTATGGACGAAAATATGGCCTGCTGAAAATTAGATAACATGGAATAAGGTGTCATGGGTGTATTTTGTTTTAGTTTGTAGAAAACGAGGCCTTCTAAGGTATAGGCTAATTTAGAGCATTATGGAATTAAAATACAACAGATAAACAAGCTAAATAAAATGACAGTCGTATATCTCTTGACAAATGGCCTGCGATATGGCAGTAGTTGTAACAGATGATTGTCTGTTTCACCTGCTAGGTATAAGCAATAGACAGCTTTTTGCTTTTCACAGACCGCTATTATGAGCCCTGATGTCATATTTGTATTTTCAGATTTTATTGTTATTTTAACATTGCTGTAGGAGGAGAACTTGACAACTCATTCTGACAGTAGTTAACCTGTACAGGTAGCATCTATATATATATATAATGTATGTTTATCTTTTTACAGATTCTGTTGTCATAGTAACCTAGTAATCAACATGTCTGTGACCGCGACAACGACCCTTGTTCACAGCGTGAAATCACCACTGCTGGCTGCGCTGTGTTCGCAGTGTGTGGCTGGCGGGCAGCGCAATATCAACACGTTCTCCAAGAACTCAGCCAAACAGATCACACAGTCATGCAAAATGGCACAGTCGTGCAAGCTTGTCAAGTCGACGATGGACGCCAACATGTGTAAAATATGTGGCTGTCTAGCGAATCCACGGAAATTTACAAACGGCTTCGACCCAAAGATGAATTCAGTCATACGGTATGTGTTCCTGGACATTTCACACAACTTTTACAT
The DNA here is from genome assembly GCF_016097555.1 of Gigantopelta aegis. Taxonomy (NCBI): domain Eukaryota; kingdom Metazoa; phylum Mollusca; class Gastropoda; order Neomphalida; family Peltospiridae; genus Gigantopelta; species Gigantopelta aegis. The sequence goes on from NC_054711.1 coordinate 933,518, forward strand.
AACCTAGTCATGTCTGCTAAAACATAAAGTTACGCTTTGTTTTGTTTAACGACACCACTAGAGCACAATGATTTATTAATCATCGGTTATTGGATGTCAAACATTTGGTTATTTTGACGTAGTCTTAGAGGTGAAAACCTGTAGTTTACATTTTCCCAATAGTAGCAAGGGATCTTTTATATGCACCATCCCACAGACAGGATAGCACATACCATATATTTCTAGCATGATCCCAACTGGTAGAGCCCTTTTTAACGACTCTTATATTGCTAGTGTAGCATGATCCCGACTGATAGAGCCCTTTTTAACGACTGTTATATTGCTAGTGTAGCATGATCCCGACTGGTAGAGCCGCTTTAACGACCGTTATATTGCTAGTGTAGCATGATCCCGACTAGTAGAGCCGTTTTAACGACCGTTATATTGCTAGTGTAGCATGATCCCGACTGGTAGAGCCGCTTTAACGACCGTTATATTGCTAGTGTAGCATGATCCCGACTGGTAGAGCCGCTTTAACGACCGTTATATTGCTAGTGTAGCATGATCCCAACTGGTAGAGTCGTTTTATTGCTAGTGTAGCATGATCCCGACTGGTAGAGCCGCTTTAACGACCGTTATATTGCTAGTGTAGCATGATCCCGACTGGTAGAGCCGTTTTAACGACCGTTATATTGCTAGTGTAGCATGATCCCGACTGGTAGAGCCGTTTTAACGACCGTTATATTGCTAGTGTAGCATGATCCCGACTGGTAGAGCCGTTTTAACGACCGTTATATTGCTAGTGTAGCATGATCCCGACTGGTAGAGCCGTTTTAACGACCGTTATATTGCTAGTGTAGCATGATCCCGACTGGTAGAGCCGTTTTAACGACCGTTATATTGCTAGTGTAGCATGATCCCGACTGGTAGAGCCGTTTTAACGACCGTTATATTGCTAGTGTAGCATGATCCCGACTGGTAGAGCCGCTTTAACGACCGTTATATTGCTAGTGTAGCATGATCCCGACTGGTAGAGCCGTTTTAACGACTGTTATATTGCTAGTGTAGCATGATTTTGACTGGTAGAGCCGCTTTAACGACCGTTATATTGCTAGTGTAGCATGATTTTGACTGGTAGAGCCGCTTTAACGACCGTTATATTGCTAGTGTAGTATGATCCCGACTGGTAGAGCCGCTTTAACTACCGTTATATTGCTAGTGTAGCATGATCCCGACTGGTAGAGCCGTTTTAACGACTGTTATATTGCTAGTGTAGCATGATCCCGACTGGTAGAGCCGTTTTAACGACCGTTATATTGCTAGTGTAGCATGATCCCGACTGGTAGAGCCGTTTTAACGACCGTTATATTGCTAGTGTAGCATGATCCCGTCTTAACGACTGTTATATTGCTAGTGTAGCATGATCCTGACAGCTAGAGCCGTTTTAACGACCGTTATATTGCTAGTGTAGCATGATCCCGTCTTAACGACTGTTATATTGCTAGTGTAGCATGATCCCGTCTTAACGACTGTTATATTGCTAATGTAGCATGATCCCGACTGGTAGAGCCATTTTAACGACTGTTATATTGCTAGTGTAGCATGATCCCATCTTAACGACTGTTATATTGCTAATGTAGCATGATCCCGACTGGTAGAGCCGTTTTAACGACCGTTATATTGCTAGTGTAGCATGATTCCGTCTTAACGACTGTTATATTGCTAATGTAGCATGATCCCGACTGGTAGAGCCGTTTTAACGACTGTTATATTGCTAGTGTAGCATGATCCTGTCTTAACGACTGTTATATTGCTAATGTAGCATGATCCCGACTGGTAGAGCCGTTTTAACGACCTTTATATTGCTAGTGTAGCATGATCCCATCTTAACGACTGTTATATTGCTAATGTAGCATGATCCCGACTGGTAGAGCCGTTTTAACGACTGTTATATTGCTAGTGTAGCATGATCCCGTCTGGTAGAGCCGTTTTAACGACTGTTATATTGCTAGTGTAGCATGATCCCGTCTTAACGACTGTTATATTGCTAGTGTAGCATGATCCCGACTGGTAGAGCCGTTTTAATGACTGTTATATTGCTAGTGTAGCATGGTCCTGACTGGTAGAGCCGTTTTAACGACTGTTATATTGCTAGTGTAGCATGATCCCGTCTGGTAGAGCCGTTTTAACGACTGTTATGTTGCTAGTGTAGCATGGTCCTGACTGGTAGAGCCGTTTTAACGACCGTTATATTGCTAGTGTAGCATGATTTTGACTGGTAGAGCCGCTTTAACGACCGTTATATTGCTAGTGTAGCATGATCCCGTCTGGTAGAGCCGTTTTAACGACCGTTATATTGCTAGTGTAGCATGATCCCGACTGGTAGAGCCGTTTTAACGACTGTTATATTGCTAGTGTAGCATGGTCCCGACTGGTAGAGCCGTTTTAACGACTGTTATATTGCTAGTGTAGCATGATCCCGACTGGTAGAGCCGTTTTAACGACTGTTATATTGCTAGTGTAGCATGATCCCGTCTGGTAGAGCCGTTTTAACGACTGTTATATTGCTAGTGTAGCATGATCCCGTCTTAACGACTGTTATATTGCTAGTGTAGCATGATCCCGTCTGGTAGAGCCGTTTTAACGACTGTTATATTGCTAGTGTAGCATGATCCCGTCTTAACGACTGTTATATTGCTAGTGTAGCATGATCCCGTCTGGTAGAGCTGTTTTAACGACTGTTATATTGCTAGTGTAGCATGATCCCGTCTGGTAGAGCCGTTTTAACAAATGTTATATTGCTAGTGTAGCATGATCCCGTCTTAACGACTGTTATATTGCTAGTGTAGCATGATCCCGTCTTAACGACTGTTATATTGCTAGTGTAGCATGGTCCCGACTGGTAGAGCCGTTTTAACGACCGTTATATTGCTAGTGTAGCATGATCCCGACTGGTAGAGCCGTTTTAACGACCGTTATATTGCTAGTGTAGCATGATCCCGACTGGTAGAGCCGTTTTAACGACCGTTATATTGCTAGTGTAGCATGATCCCGACTGGTAGAGCCGTTTTAACGACCGTTATATTGCTAGTGTAGCATGATCCCGACTGGTAGAGCCGTTTTAACGACCGTTATATTGCTAGTGTAGCATGATCCCGACTGGTAGAGCCGTTTTAACGACCGTTATATTGCTAGTGTAGCATGATCCCGACTGGTAGAGCCGCTTTAACGACCGTTATATTGCTAGTGTAGCATGATCCCTACTGGTAGAGCCGTTTTAACGACTGTTATATATATTTATCCTACAACTTATCCATGATATTCTTGTCATAAACCTATATGATTATTTACTTTATTAACCCGGTATCTAGGTAATGTGTTGCTGTGGATGGGTAATTTGTTTACAAGCCAACAAGACCTGTATACCTGAGCATAACATTTTCAAAGATTTAGTTAAAATGCATGATGTCAAACTAATTTGTGCTAATCGTGATGATGTCATATTGCCGATGGTGGCGACTTTAGTAATGTCATTTACTGAAAATTGAATTAAAATGTTATTTTTGAAGTGTTACAGGATTTATAAATAGAATTTGCTACTCATGTCTTTTTAATGTGTAAAATATCAACCTTATTTAATTAATCGGTATTTGTGGAGGCTCTGCCGACTCAGTTGATATTTTACATATATTAAAAAACACTTTTCTCGTTCAGAATGTCACAGGCATCAAAATAAGTGGAGAATGGTCGTTCAGGTTACCAGGACATCACTAGCTGATGATAAACAGATGAATGTGATCTAATCGTGTCGTTATATTATCTATTAAATCAAAGTTAAAAGTTTATATTATACAGGGTTCTAGAATTTTTATAAAATCCACTAGCCAAGGGATCAGAGATTTTAAAAATGTACTAGCCACCATTAAAAACTCACTAGCCCTACTTTACTTTAAGTTAATATAATTTTACTAAATAGTAATAATCCGATATGTCACCTAAAGAGGGAGATAGAGCTTAAAAACACATTGTGGGTTTTGGGTGGGGGCAGGATATTCATATTTACAAAATAGACTTAATTTCAACATTTGACTTTTTTTATTTTTCACTAGCTGTTGGGCATGGCAATAGTAGTTATATACTAGCCCAACACTGAATATCACTAGCCATGGGAGTGGGGCTACCATAATTTAGAAGCCCTGTTGTAGTCCATTTTACAGGGGATAATATTTTTAATTTTAAGTTAACTGGAACTTGTTTCACATGATTCTCACCAAAATACTCGGTACCCAATTGCTTATTTGCACCAGTTGTATTTGCATGGTGAATAAAGTTCTGATGATCTTGGAATGTATAATTTTCAGTTTTAGAATATACATCATTACATGTATGTACACCTCGTGATCAGTGGGTGTTCCCGTGAGTTTAAAGTTGCATATTCATCCTGCAAACAGAACGACAGTTGACGTGAAATACTGTGCCCTGATTTTACGAGGATATTGTTTTTCCAACTTATTTTCGTGCTTATATCCAATTACGGTTCAAGCATGTTATCCTGGGCACTAAAGTTAGCTATCTGGGCTTTCTGTCCAGGACATTGGGTTAGTTGTTAGTGGCTAGTGAGAGAGAAGTTGGTGTAGTGGTCTTATACCTACCCATTCAGTTGTTAAAACACGCTCAGTATGAGAGCCGGTACCGGACAGTGAACCGAGTACCTACCAGACATATATCTGATGGCTTAACCACTACACCACCGCGGCCGGTGCACGAGGATTTAACGTACACAGTTATGATGGCGGGCGTGGGCTTCGGTGCGTCGTCATGGTGATGATCTGTTTGTGGATTTAACGTGCACAGTTATGATGGCGGGCGTTGGCTTCGGTGTGTCGTCATGGTGATGATCTGTTTGTGTGTTTCAGATCCCAGAGTACCAGTGCTACGAGCGTGTCCCGACTGTCGTCGGCGGCGACGGGGGTCACGTGGGCTCAGCTGATGACTGAGATGTCTGGAGATGGACTGACTGCGTCGCTCGACACGACCCCCGACCTCAAACGCTTCCTCAGCGAGGTACGATTTGATCCGCAGCGGAGAACATTCGCTGTTTGTCGCTTATTTATATAACTCTGCTCATTATGTAGCCCCCTGGGGTGTGGCTTTTTCGTTATCAATTTTAAGTCTTATGGGCTATGGAAACCAAGAATGTTTATGCTATACAAAAATAACAAAATGGAACAAAGTTAAACACTTCATAGCTTTAGGTTTGCTTGTGTGAGAAAGGAAACAAAGGTGCACATGTTGCTCAATATTGACAATACTCTATGAACAGCTGTGACATAATATTTATTATTACCCATATGGTTAAACATCAAAATGTTACATCACACTAGAATGCCAAGTTGGTCGTAACACCTCGACATCATGCGATGATGTCACATGACTGGTGCTCTATGATCAACATAACTGGAATATTATGGGTATGGGTAACTATATTTACGTGCCCCTATCCACGAAGGTTCAGGCACGCCCACTGCGGAATTAGCCTCTGACTTCGCCAGTGACTGACTCCGGAGCAGGGGGGGGGGGGGGGGGGGTAAGTAAGTTTGAAGTGGGCGGAATTTGGAAAAAAGCCATTTAGTAAGCGCGGACCGACTAGCAGACACTTCATAAACAAGAAGTAACACCGAGTGGGAGCCGTGTTCTGATTGGCTGAATTTCGATTCCTCGGTGAAGCCTGTTTTTTACCTAAGTCTACAAAGAGTACTGCATACCGATACATGTCTGGACTCTAAAATTTTAGCCAAAAATGGTTAAGACTGCTCGGCCGAAAAGTTTTAAGGTGATTTTGAGCAATTGAACGGGCGCCAAAACAAAATGCGTTAGACTATTTATAAAAAAATAAACATAAAATTTTTGAACTGCATTCCAAAACATTTAAAGTCTAACTAGCCCCAAAAAGGAGGTTACTCACGGAGGAAAGGAGGTTGGCGTCTAGGGGGATCCGATGAATCCGGTGATCTCAAGCTGCGGGAGGAACTGCCGGTAGTCGGAGTCTGCTAACTCCTTGGTGATGGAACGGTAGTGTGTCCCCGCGATGGTTTTAAGAACACGATGTAGTGTCGGGTTGTCCATCTCCAAGAATAGCACACAAAGGAATATTAAACAAAGGAGTTAGGGATGTAAACTGATATCAGTGATGGGTAATAAATAGGATATTCAACTCTACCATTTCATATCATGTTTATATCCCTCGTGAAATGGTTTTTATTGCTAAAGCTTGTTACAGTTGAAAATTATTTCATTCAGGACATAAACATGATATGCAATGGAAGCTTGTTTAATATCCTATAATTTTACAACAAGTTGTTTTAAGATGTGCCAAATGAGGTTGTAAGATAAATGGTATTTAACGAGTTGTAAGATAAATGGTATTTAATGAGTTGTAAGATAAATAGTATTTATCGAGTTGTAAGATAAATGGTATTTAATGAGTTGTAAGATAAATGGTATTTAATGACACTGGTGCAGTATTCTGTTTTTAACATAAATGTATCCTAAAACAGCTGTAAAAGAAATTCAAACATCGTTTACAACGACACCTCAGATATTCAAACATCGTTTACGACACCTCAAATATTCAAACATCGTTTACGACACCTCAAATATTCAAACATTGTTTACGACACCTCAAATATTCAAACATTGTTTATGACACCTCAGATATTCAAACATCGTTTACGACACCTCAAATATTCAAACATCGTTTACGACACCTCAAATATTCAAACATCGTTTACAACGACACCTCAAATATTCAAACATCATTTACAACGACACCTCAAATATTCAAACATCGTTTACAACGACACCTCAAATATTCAAACATCGTTTATAATGACACCTCAAATATTCAAACATTGTTTACAATGACACCTCAAATATTCAAACATCGTTTACGACACCTCAAATATTCAAACATCGTTTACAATGACACCTCAAATATTAAAATGTCGTTTACAATGACACCTCAAATAGTCAAACATCGTTTACAATGACACCTCAAATATGACATCAGCTCAGGGACCATTTGTTCAGTATTGTCGCGATTCGCTACACAAGTTTCACAGATCGCTACACAATTTTAATTGCTGATCAATTTAGAAATATTGCTAAACAAAATGTTCCCTGTAGCTTGGGCACAGTTAACTTGTGCGTCATGGAGTAGTCACTTTTATAAGCATTAATTTCATAGAATTGTGTGGATTTGGCATGCAGGTCATCACTGTGCAAATGGCCGATGTGTTTTGAAATGTTCTGTTTTTAAAACTCATCATTGTAGCTAACAGTAGGCTTATATTCTCAGTAAACGTGCCATACATCCATCGTAAACACTTTTAACTCACCAATCATGTCATTTTATATGCGATATCACTCCAGGGAAAACATACAGATCCATAGAGCATTATAATATACATGTATGTAGTGATACCAGTGTCGTCAGTTTGATGGGCGACATCAGTTACTGGTTACTGGTTTTAGATATCCCATTTATTCTGTGAAGGTTAGGATGGTGAATGCATCAAGGCTTGAGCAGGATAAAGCCGATATCTTAAGAAAGTAACCGGTTATTTAATTTTCCTTGCAATCCTACTTAATATGAAAAATTAATGAAATTAACCACTTTATTAGGCAAGTTTACAATTTCCTAGAGTACTATAGACCCACACATGTTGAATGCCTTGGTGCCTACAATTTCTAAGCACCAAAACAAAATACATGTAGTTCGAAAATAACAATTTATTTATTTTAAAAATAAAAATGGTCTTAAAAACAATATTTAAAAACACGTTCTTGCGTTGTCTGGCGCCGCTGTAATCATCTTCTAGTTGTAAGTGATTATTTTACTGTTTTATTCAGCTGATTCAGTTAGAAGGACACTTCAGAGGTGATTATATTAAAGTTGTGCAATGCAAGAACTACACAAATGTAAATGTTTGGAATATGTTACTTTGTGTACTGTATGTATTTAAAAAAAACCCAGGATTAAAGTTATTATAAAATATTTCCCTGATACTACTCTTTTTCTTCGTTTAGATGTTATTGAGAAGAAAACAAATACATTGTTAATATTTTAATAACAATTGTTTTTTAATATGCTTTTTATTATTATTTGAAAGTTTATTTTTCTAAGTATGTTTTTCTTTGACTGGTTCTAGTCGTCATGTTTATTTTATTATGTAACCTACATTGTACATGTACATGTAATTCTATAATGTAGAACATGTAGAATATACAATAGTCTTGTAGAATGGATGAATAATGCATTGTTAAGACCATGTTATTATTCAACATGTAGAATATACAATAGAGTCTTGTAGAATTGGATGAAGAATGCATTATTAAGACCATGTTGGTATTCAACATGTAGAATATACAATAGAGTTGTAGAATTGGATGAAGAATGCATTATTAAGACCATGTTGTTATTCAACATGTAGAATATACAATAGAGTCTTGTAGAATTGGATGAAGAATGCATTATTAAGACCATGTTGTTATTCAATATGTAGAATATACAATAGAGTCTTGTAGAATTGGATGAAGAATGCATTATTAAGACCATGTTGTTATTCAACATGTAAAATATACAATAGAGTCTTGTAGAATTGATGAAGAATGCATTATTAAGACCATGTTGTTATTCAACATGTAAAATATACAATAGAGTCTTGTAGAATTGATGAAGAATGCATTATTAAGACCATGTTGTTATTCAACATGTAAAATATACAATAGAGTCTTGTAGAATTGGATGAAGAATGCATTATTAAGACCATGTTGTTATTCAACATGTAAAATATACAATAGAGTCTTGTAGAATTGATGAAGAATGCATTATTAAGACCATGTTGTTATTCAACATGTAAAATATACAATAGAGTCTTGTAGAATTGATGAAGAATGCATTATTAAGACCATGTTGTTATTCAACATGTAAAATATACAATAGAGTCTTGTAGAATTGGATGAAGAATGCATTATTAAGACCATGTTGTTATTCAACATGTAAAATATACAATAGAGTCTTGTAGAATTGATGAAGAATGCATTATTAAGACCATGTTGTTATTCATCATGTAAAATATACAATAGTCTTGTAGAATGGATGAATAATGCATTGTTAAGACCATGTTGTTATTCAACAAAAAAGCATAACACAAGTGCACTGTAACCTTGGTGTAACCATGAGTAAACTGTATGAGTGCTGTACATGTGTATGAACACAAGTTTGTAAGTACAGTGCTTAGTGTGTCCAAGGATCGAATCCCCTCAGTGGACATCTCCATTTGTTAAATTATCCAACCAGTGCACAAGGACAGGTATATGAAGACCTGTCTGTGAGAACGTGCCTCATCACAGGTATGGTATGTGCTGTCCTGTGTGTATATATTAAAGATCACTTGCTAGTAATGAAACATTTAGCAACTTTTCTCTTAAGTTTATGTCAAAATTATCAAGTATTTGACATCCAATAACCGATGATTAATAAGTTAATGTGCTCTAGTGGTGTCGTCTCACCAAAAAACAACCTTTAGCTGACTTTCATAATATTCCTGCCCATCCTGATGTTAAGTAAAGAGGAAAACACACGCTCAAGTAATTGTCTTGATTCTGCCCAAATAAAGTCTGTTAACAAGATGGAGGTTTTCAGAATGGATGCAAATGATTCTTGCTGACTGGGATGAACTGGTCATTCAAAACAACTTGTCTGATTGGGAGTCAAAATGACTGTTTAATGATGGTTTTAGATCATGATCTGCAAAATGGAATAAAAATGTAAACGATTACCTCAAACTGTGTTTGCAATACACGACTACCTGTAAATTATATCATCAAGTGGCAGGTTGCAGGCATTGAAATAAACCACGTGTCTGGTAACCCATTACCACGAAATACACACCTGTTAGCCTGCAGGTTAGGACACATTGTATCCATTATTACGACTCACAATCCTTTCACAGTGTTATTTATTCATATCAATGTTTTACTTTTAGTTTAAGAATATTTTGCGGAGAACGATGTACCTGTGCCATTCTCGATTTTCTTGAATGACCGTTATCGGCTTATTTCAATGCCTGAAATTGTAGGGTTCATGCAGAGCCCCCCTCCCCAAATCCAACCCTGAAATTGTAGGGTTCATGCAGAGCCCCCCATCCCAAATCCAACCCTGAAATTGTAGGGTTCATGCAGAGCCCCCCCATCCCAAATCCAACCCTGAAATTGTAGGGTTCATGCAGAGCCCCCCCCCCCCCCTCCCCAACTCCAACCCTGAAATTGTAGGGTTCATTTACAAATTGGCATCGCGCTTGCTCCATCTACAAACATAGCATCCTTGTGAGTTATGGCACTTTCATTTTTCACCCAATACTGGCCTCAGTGGTGTCGTGGTTAGGCCATCGGTCTACAGGCTGCTATCCTGCCTGTGGGAAGTGCAAATAAAAGATCCCTTGCTGCCTGTCATAAAAGAGTAGCCTATGTGGTGACAGCGGTTTTCCTCTAAAAAAACAGTGTCAGAATGACCATATGTTTGATGTCCAATAGCCGATGATAAGATAAAAATGAATGTGCTCTAGTGGCGTCATTAATAAAACAAACTTTACTTTTTTCACCCAAACATTTCGAACCGTATGTATATACATTCACAAGTCTTCTCCTCCCATATATATAACCCTGAAACCCGACAAACAACAACAAAGAAAAAACTACGAAAAACAACAACAATGAAATCTGACCAACAAATGAAGTACAAATATAAAGCACAAATATAAAGCAATTTGTTTGAATGTTTTTAAAGAACAAGAAATCTTTTTAATACTAATTGTTTGTGTGTTATTTTCAGCATTAGGGTTTGGATTGGTGCATGTGGGTGCCGGGTGGTGGGGGTGTTTTGTTTAATGTAAAATCTTTTACATTTTAGGTGATAAGTTGTGTAGACCACCTGTGTCTGAGTTCAATCCGGCACATGTCTAGTAAGTGTTTCTGTGACTTCCGTTCAGACCCCTCGACTACGGACTGCTTTCTCTTTGATTACGTTTAGTAGAAATATTTTTTATAGGAGAATGTTTTGAGTCTGCTACCATTGTAACACAGTTTTCACTAACAGAGCCTTTTCAGTCAGTTTCTCGTCGTCCTAATGTTGGTGTTAATTCAAACTGGGTTTTACGTCTCGGCAATTTGATACATAGAAAGAAATATGTATACGGTGACACACTTCAGACTGGGGGCAGGACGTAGCCCAGTGGTACAGCGCTCGCTTGATGCGCGGTCGGTCTGGGATCGATCCCCGTCGGTGGGCCCATTGGGCTATTTCTCGTTCCAGCTAGTGCACCACGACTGGTATATCAAAGGCTGTGGTATGTACTACCCTGTCTGTGGGGGTGGTGCATGTAGAAGATCTCTTGCTGCTAATCGAAAAGAGTAGCCCATGAAGCGGCGACAGCGGGTTTCCTATCTCAGTCTGTGGTCCTTAGCCATATGTCTGACGCCATATTACCATAAATAAAATGTGTTGAATGCAATAAAATATTTCCTTCCTTCCCTTCAAAACTGGACCCTCTGAAGCTGGGATTCTTTGAGATATTCTGATTGGGGTTTTTCCCTTCCAAACCAGTGCACCATGACTGGTACATCAAAGGCAGTGGTATGTGCTATCCTGTCTGTGGGAAAGTGCATACAAAAGATCTCTTGCTACTAATAGAAAAATGTAGCGGGTTTCCTCTCTGAGACTAAAACGTACCAAATGTTTGACATCCAATAGCCGATGATTAATAAATCAAGGTGCTATAGTGGTGTTGTTAAACAAAACAAGGTAAAATTAATCTTGAGCTATTATTCTCAGGATGATGAGAAATGCACTGAATGTACAGACAGTGATCTATAAAGAAGGATTTGTATTAGGACGATGAGAAATGCACTGAATGTACAGACAGTGATCTATAAAGAAGGATCTGTATTAGGACGATGAGAAATGCACTGACTGTACAGACTGATATATAAAGAAGGATCTGTATTTAGTAAGTTTAGGCATTATAAAGGTTATGTTAACTGAAAACAATTTAACAATGGTGGAACACTCAGGTCAGTTTCTGTAAACTTAATCATGTGTGCTCATTATCAAGTCAGTTTTTAATTACTTCAGGTCAGATTTTATAATAGTGTTATAATTAAAAATAAATTAGTTGTCTTTGTTAACATGTACATGTACAGTATTGTGTAAAATAAAATAAAAAATTACAGTTAAGAAAGAAAGAAATGTGTAGACATTTTTATTAGCACTAAAATATGTTGTCTTGAAGCCATGCTTAAAATGATGTTGATTTGTTGTAACCAGACCCACACGTTCAGTGGTAAGTCAGTTGGTGAGATATAGATTTCATTAGTTTTTAAAGAGACCTTTCTGAATGTGCTGCCATTGTCAAATGTTTTCGACCAACAGAGCCGATTTAAGGCCAAACAAACAAATACCGGTATATAGTGTGTCAGATACCGGTATATAGTGTGTCAGATACCGGTATATAGTGTGTCAGATACCGGTATATAGTGTGTCTCAGATCATGTCATGATGTGGGACGTAGCCCAGTGGTAAAGCACTCGCATGATTCGCAGTCGATCTGCGATCGATCCACATCGGTGGGCCAATTGGGCTATTTCTTGTTCCAGCCAATGCACCACGACTGATGTATCAAAAGCTGTGGTATGTGCTATCCTGTCTGGGATGGTGCATATAAAAGGTCCCTTGCTACTAATGGAAACAAATGCAGTTGCTTTCCTCTCGTAAGGTTATATGTGAAAATTACCAAATGGTGTACGGTATATAATATAATGAAATTTGAACTACAACAAACATTAGGACAAAACACTCATTTGAAATGCAGGCACTGATATTGTAAACAAGAAAATAAACTATGTATTTAATTAGTGAGTTTAGTTTGTTAAAAGGGTGGAATCGTTTCAATGGCAGTACGTTCAGAATGGTCTCTTTAATATTACATGTATATAATTTAAATAAAGCAAACAAAACATCAGAGAAGAAATTATGGTTAAAACGTGACTAAATCACAGTGGATTTTGTGCTTTGCTCAGGTTACAGCAATCAATATATTTTTAAAAGATTGGCTGTATTTTAAATTAACAATAAACCATTTGAAAAGTGAAAAAGATTTATGTATCAGGTGAGATTTTATTTTGACCGAGTTGTAAATAGTTGGGGTCAAATAGAATATAGTTCCTTTGGCAATCATTGTGTGCTTAATAGTGGAAGTAAAATAATTTCACTTAGACAGCACTGTCAAATTGTTGTTAGTTCCGGTGTTGATCAGGTGAGATTTCATGCTGACTGAGTTATTTGGTCAAATAGAATATAGTTTCTTTGTGAATCAGGTGAGATTTTGATCTAATAGATGAGGTCAGATAGAATATAATTTCACTTGGATGACACCGTCAAATTGTTGTTAGCCCAATTGTCTCCATGGCTGGATATAGCTCAGTGGTAGAGTGCTCACCTGACGTGCAATGGGAGGCAGAATTGATAGATTCTAAGTTCCCAACCAGTGCATCACGACTGGTACATCAAAAACTGCGGTATGTACTGTCCTGTCTGTGGGAAAGTGCATATGAATGATCTGTGTCTGTCTGTCTGCCTGTCTCTCTCTCTCTCTCTCTCTCTCTCTCTCTCTCTCTCTCTCTCTCTTTCTCTCTCTCTTTCTCTCTCTCTCTCTGTCTGTCTTGTGTCTGTCTGTCTTCCTCCCTGTGTTTCTGTCCCCCAGTTGTAAAAAGAACTAAATAACCAAATATTAGAGATCAATTGCATGTAAGTGTAGCTTAAGACGAGCCAAGGTATCATTAATCAAACGTTCCCATTTCATGTTACATCTTGACTTAGTTGATTATTGTAAGTATTGTGTTCTGCAGTATATGGTGAGTTTGACACAGTGTTCTCTTGTTTTCTCTTAACAACAGTTTAACTATGGATAAACAAAAGAGGTTTGTTGTGTTCTTAAATCATAAAAAAATTACTTGGAAGCTGTTTACAAGCGCAATTTTTTTTTTGAGCATTCACCAGTTTAATACCCCCTCCTAAAAGTGTATATAAAAATGTTGAGTTTTAAGTAGTATTTTTATGAAGATTTTGTATTTGTTTAAAAGCCATATACTGATGTTAAGCCCACCCTCCCTAGTGTGTGGTCTGTATGCTCGTAAACAACACAGAGAGAACTGTGAATGGCCTTGTTACTAATGACATTGTTTTACTCTTGTAGGTGGGCACGGACCCCCGGGAGGCACGCTATTGGCTCAAACAGTTCACCAACTTCGAGCAGCAGCGCCCATTTGCCATCGTTCAGGTCTACCCTGAAGTGTTTGCCAAGAAACAGCTGGTGAGAAAAACACAATGTTTAGGGTGGATCCACAAGGGTCCCAGGGGGACCCGCTACAAACTGATGATCACTGACAAAATTTCATCTGATTGCCAACACTATGGATACATAGTCACTAGGCTGAATGTTGTAGTTGCTATGTCATAGACAGCACAATAGTCTCTACATGTAAGTAAACAATGTGCTGACCTTCCTGTCAATCTGATATGTAGAGATGGCTTTGAGGGAGAACAGTTTTGTACTAATTGAGTTACTTTCTTCAAATAAAGTTTTATTATTATTATTATTTCCTTTCCTAAGAGCCACTGAATAAACAATGTTCTGGGGTGTCATTAAACACACATTCCTTTCCTTTCCTAACAGCCACTGATTAAACAATGCTGGGGTGTCATTAAACAGACATTCCTTTCCTTTCCTAACAGCCACTGATTAAACAATGTGCTGGGGTGTCATTAAACACACATTCCTTTCCTTTCCTAATAGCTACTGATTAAAGAATGTGCTGGGGTGTCATTAAACACACATTCCTTTCCTTTCCTAATAGCTACTGATTAAACAATGTGCTGGGGTGTCATTAAACAAACATTCCTTTCCTTTCCTAATAGCCACTGATTAAACAATGTGCTGGGGTGTTATTAAACAAACTTTCCTTTCCTTTCCTAATAGACACTGATTAAACAATGTGCTGGGGTGTCATTAAACAAACATTCCTTTCCTTTCCGAATAGCCACTGATTAAACAATGTGCTGAGGTGTCATTAAACACACATTCCTTTCCTTTCTAATAGTCACTGATTAAACAATGTGCTAGGTGTCATTAAACAGACATTCCTTTCCTTTCCTAACAGCCACTGATTAAACAATGTGCTGGGGTGTCATTAAACAGACATTCCTTTCCTTTCCTAATAGCCACTGATTACACAATGTGCTGAAGTGTCATTAAACACACATTCCTTTCCTTTCCTAACAGCCACTGATTAAACAATGTGCTGGGGTGTCATTAAACAGACATTCCTTTCCTTTCTAATAGTCACTGATTAAACAATGTGCTAGGTGTCATTAAACAGACATTCCTTTCCTTTCCTAACAGCCACTGATTAAACAATGTGCTGGGGTGTCATTAAACAGACATTCCTTTCCTTTCCTAATAGCCACTGATTACACAATGTGCTGAAGTGTCATTAAACACACATTCCTTTCCTTTCCTAACAGCCACTGATTACACAATGTGCTGAAGTGTCATTAAACACACATTCCTTTCCTTTCCTAATAGTCACTGATTAAACAATGTGCTAGGTGTCATTAAACAGACATTCCTTTCCTTTCCTAATAGCCACTGATTACACAATGTGCTGGGGTGTCATTAAACACACATTCCTTTCCTTTACTAACTACCTAAATGTTGTTTAACATTCCTTTCTTTCTTTCCAGTTGGGACAGTTGACGTCTTGTCTGTCGTTCCTGCAGCGGAACAACATGCGTCCTGTGGTTATCCTAGGAAGTCCTATCGTTACCGCGATCAACTTCTCTGCCTCAGACCTGCAGGTCAGTGTCTCACAGTTGTCTCCCTTGGAAGCAATATTTATAGAGGTTTTGTCGGACTGTTTCTGTTACTATATTAACATGCCTATATCCACAAGAGTTTCAGGCACGTTCTGTCGGACTGTTACTGTTACTTTATTAACGTGCCTATATCAACAAGCGGTCCAGGCACGTTGTGTCAGACTGTTACTGTTACTATATTAACGTGCCTATATCCACGAGTTTCAGGCACTTTCTGTCGGACTATTACTGTTACTTTATTAACGTGCCTATATCCATCCACAAGAGGTCCAGGCACGTTCTGTCGGACTGTTAATGTTACGTTATTAACGTGCCTATATCCACAAGAGGTCCAGGCAGGTTCTGTCGGACTGTTACTGTTACTTTATTAACGTGCCTATATCCACAAGAGTTTCAGGCACATTGTGTCGGACTAAATCAACTCACATTGGCGATATTGTTCAACATTCTTACTAACACTGATAGAAGCATATCACGACATTGTAGCCACAGATTAAAACGTGTGGCACCTTACATTTAATGTAACTGCAAGAAAATGGACGGTTTATAGACTCATTTAATTTTTTTTTTTTTATAAATCTGGCCTCTGTGGTGTTGTGGTTAAGTCATCGGGCATAAGGCTGGTATGTACAGGGTTCGCAGCCCAGTACCGGCTCAATGGGTAGGCGTAAGACCACTACACTCTCTTCTCTCTGACTATCCACTGATAACTAACAGCTAACCCACTGTGCTGGACAGACAGCCCAGATAGCTGAGGTGCCCAGGATAGCGTACTTGAACCCACTGAGTTGTTAAAACTCGCTCTGGGTGAGAACCGGTACCGGGCTGCAAACCCTGTACCTACCAGACTTATGTCCGATGACTTAACCACAATGCCGGTACAACAGAATCAATAACCCAATGAGTTCCCTAAGGGAGATAATTCTACAAATAATAAAACATCCGACAACAGCTGTACAGCTAAGATACACATCTTGTTCCTGTTATCAAACAGAATCTGTAAACTACAACTATTTGAACGTGCTGTCATGACCAATATAAAACGAAATTACCATCAACAGTAAAAATTAATAAAAAAAGTTCCTGAAATACAGATTTTGTCATGGTTACAATGTAGCTAGATCATGTACCAAGATGAAAATATTTCTAGGTTAATGTGATATATATATATACACACATTTCTAGATGTTTGTTTTTCTCTGTGTTCAGCAACTGAAGGCACAGACGGTTCACGACAGTACAGTTCTAGCCAGTCTTCTGGAGGCAAATCGGGTTTTGGCACGACCCCTCTTTATTGGCACCAACGTCTTACGGGCGGAGAAGTTACCTGGGTAAGATCGCTTAATCTGTTTTTACTTGTTTACTTCTCTCTTTTTATTTTTTTACCTGAATGTGTGCTGCCGTGTTAAAAGGTGAAATGCAGATAAATATTTGTGTTCATCTCATCGTTTATGTTTCATCAGCTATATAAGTGAAACTTGGTTTGTAGGAGCACTTATGGATATTCATCATAATGTATGTAAACAAAAAATGTCAAATTTTAATGGATTTTTATTAATTGATTAAAAAAAATGTTTTAAAATTGAGATGAATATCTACTTACTTAATTACTTGATCAAAACATTTTCTTTTTAGAATATAAATATATCTTTTCTGTTTTTAGAATATAAATATATCTTTTCTGTTTTTAGAATATAAATATATCTTTTCTGTCTTTTTAGAATATAAATCTATCTGTTCTGTTTTTAGAATATAAATCTATCTGTTCTGTTTTTAGAATATAAATATCTCTGTTCTGTTTTTAGAATATAAATCTATCTGTTCTGTTTTTAGAATATAAATCTATCTGTTCTGTTTTTAGAATATAAATACACATGTATATCTTTCTGTTTTTAGAATATAAATCTATCTGTTCTGTTTTTAGAATATCAATCTTATCTGTTCTGTTTTTAGAATATAAATCTATCTGTTCTGTTTTTAGAATATAAATATATCTTTCTGTTTTTAAAATATAAATCTATCTGTTCTGTTTTTAGAATATAAATCTATCTGTTCTGTTTTTAGAATATAAATCTATCTGTTCTGTTTTTAGAATATCAATCTTATCTGTTCTGTTTTTAGAATATAAATCTATCTGTTCTGTTTTTTAGAATATAAATCTATCTGTTCTGTTTTTAGAATATCAATCTTATCTGTTCTGTTTTTAGAATATAAATCTATCTGTTCTGTTTTTTAGAATATAAATCTATCTGTTCTGTTTTTAGAATATAAATCTATCTGTTCTGTTTTTAGAATATAAATACACATGTATATCTTTCTGTTTTTAGAATATAAATCTATCTGTTCTGTTTTTAGAATATCAATCTTATCTGTTCTGTTTTTAGAATATAAATCTATCTGTTCTGTTTTTAGAATATAAATATATCTTTCTGTTTTTAAAATATAAATCTATCTGTTCTGTTTTTAGAATATAAATCTATCTGTTCTGTTTTTAGAATATAAATCTATCTGTTCTGTTTTTAGAATATCAATCTTATCTGTTCTGTTTTTAGAATATAAATCTATCTGTTCTGTTTTTTAGAATATAAATCTATCTGTTCTGTTTTTAGAATATCAATCTTATCTGTTCTGTTTTTAGAATATAAATCTATCTGTTCTGTTTTTTAGAATATAAATCTATCTGTTCTGTTTTTAGAATATAAATCTATCTGTTCTGTTTTTAGAATATAAATATATCTTTCTGTTTTTTAGAATATAAATCTATCTGTTCTGTTTTTTAGAATATAAATCTATCTGTTCTGTTTTTAGAATATAAATATATCTTTCTGTTTTTAGAATATAAATCTATCTGTTCTGTTTTTAGAATATAAATCTATCTGTTCTGTTTTTAGAATATCAATCTTATCTGTTCTGTTTTTAGAATATAAATCTATCTGTTCTGTTTTTAGAATATAAATCTATCTGTTCTGTTTTTTAGAATATAAATCTATCTGTTCTGTTTTTAGAATATCAATCTTATCTGTTCTGTTTTTTAGAATATAAATCTATCTGTTCTGTTTTTAGAATATAAATATATCTTTCTGTTTTTTAGAATATAAATCTATCTGTTCTGTTTTTAGAATATAAATATATCTTTCTGTTTTTAGAATATAAATCTGTCTGTTCTGTTTTTGGAATATAAATCTATCTGTTCTGTTTTTAGAATATAAATCTATCTGTTCTGTTTTTAGAATATCAATCTATCTGTTCTGTTTTTAGAATATAAATCTATCTTTCTGTTTTTAGAATATCAATCTATCTGTTCTGTTTTTAGAATATCAATCTATCTGTTCTGTTCTGGTATAATGGTTAATTACTCAATGTGCTCTAGTGCTTTCAAAGAAAACAGATGTAAACATAAGACTGTGTTAAAATGATTAAATGTTTGACATCCAGTAGCCACTGATAAATTATTGAATGTGCTTTAATGGTTTTGTTAAAGAAAACAAACTATAACTGAAGGAAGGAAATGTTTTTATTTAACGACACACTCAACACATTTTAATTTACGGTTATATGGCATTGGACGTATGGTTAAGGAGCACACAGATATTGAGGGAGGAAACTCACTGTTGCCACTTCATGAGCTACTCTTTTCGATTAGCAGCAAGGGATCTTTTATATGCATCATTCCATTGACAAGAAAGCACATACCACGGCCTTTGATATACCAGTCGTGGTGCACTGACTGGAGCAAAAAATAGCCCAGTGGGCCCACTGATAGGGATCGATCCCAGACCGACCATGCATCAAGCAAACACTTTACCACTGGGCTACATCCCGCCCTCAAACTATACCTGAAGACCAAATGATTGACATCCAACAGCCAGTGATAGCCGATGATAGCCGATGATTAATAAATGATTGACATCCAATAGCCGGTGATAGCCGATGATTAATAAATGATTGACATCCAACAGCCAGTGATAGCCGGTGATAGCCGATGATTAATAAATGATTGACATCCAACAGCCGGTGATAGCCGATGATAGCCGATGATTAATAAATGATTGACATCCAACAGGCAGTGATAGCCGATGATAGCCGATGATTAATAAATGATTGACATCCAACAGCCAGTGATAGCCGATGATTAATAAATGATTGACATCCAACAGCCAGTGATAGCCGGTGATAGCCGATGATTAATAAATGATTGACATCCAACAGCCAGTGATAGCCGGTGATAGCCGATGATTAATAAATGATTGACATCCAACAGCCAGTGATAGCCGATGATAGCCGATGATTAATAAATGATTGACATCCAACAGCCAGTGATAGCCGATGATAGCCGATGATTAATAAATGATTGACATCCAACAGCCGATGATTAATAAATGATTGACATCCAACAGCCAGTGATAGCCGATGATAGCCGATGATTAATAAATGATTGACATCCAACAGCCGGTGATAGCCGATGATAGCCGATGATTAATAAATGATTGACATCCAACAGCCGGTGATAGCCGATGATTAATAAATGATTGACATCCAACAGCCGGTGATAGCCGATGATTAATAAATGATTGACATCCAACAGCCAGTGATAGCCGGTGATAGCCGATGATAGCCGATGATTAATAAATGATTGACATCCAACAGCCAGTGATAGCCGATGATTAATGAATGATTGAACAAAACAAACTAACTTTTTTTGTCAACATGGAGTTTTATATAGTGATAGCACTGAAATGTCATTGAATTTTTATTTCATTTATTCTTTTTGTACAGAGATACGTTTTGCGGTGAGCTGTGTGATGTGAACACAGAACTCATCATGTGGTGCTTGCTGTCAAAACACATTCCCATCATCCCGGCGTTCGGGGAGACCCCTAGTGGTCAGATCCTGGCCGTTGACATGTGGTCCGTCACCGAGAAGTTGTCAAGCGCCCTACAGCCACTCAAGGTCATAAAAGTGAACACATGTGGAGGATTTGTCGATGAAACTGGCTCGGTGAGTGTTAGGGTTGCTTTTTTTGTTGTTGTAAATATGCTATAGTCCGTCTCATCCTCCTACAAGAATGTAGTTTTTTTTGTAAATAATTTCAGTTTGGTTTGACGTAACAGTGAAGGAAATGATTTATTTAACGACACACTCAAACACATTTAATTACGGTTATATGGTGTCAGACATATGGTTACGGACCACACAGATATTGAGAGAGGAAACCCACTGTTGCCACTTCATGGGCTACTCTTTCCGATTAGCAGTAAGGGATCTTTTATATGCACCATCCCACAGACAGGATAGCACATACCATGGCCTTTGATATACCGTTCGTGGTGCACTGGCTGATGTAACAAGGAAACTAAAAGTGTTTTGGAAATTTAAAAAAACCCCTATAATTCCAGAGTATGAAAAGAGGCATTCCCTGTGGGACGGACTATGCATTAAATATTTACTGTCTTTTTGTGTCGTCTTCATGCATCAAAAAGCAAGATAGATGTATTACTTTTCAGCGACGGCAGCATCAACTGTTAAACTCCATATTGAAGTTTGAAGTTTAGTTCCATTTGTCAAAAACATAAGTCCTAGATGAATGAAACTTGGTTTGTAGTTATATCTATTAATGTTAATCTCAGTGCATGTTAAGAAATAATGAAATTTATCAAATTAAAATTTTAATTTCAATTTTAAAATTTAGTTTCTTTTAAACTTTAATTTTTTTATAAGTGTCTTTTTAGATATTGAGATGAAAGTATCAGTAACACAGAATATGTTTATTCTTTTTAATTCTATACATGGTATATTAAATAGCTTGTTACATCTATACCTGGTGTATTAAATTGGTTACATCTATACCTGGTGTATTAAATTGGTTACATCTATACCTGGTGTATTAAATAGCTTGTTACATCTATAGCTGGTGTATTAAATAGCTTGTTACAACTATACCTGGTGTATTAAATAGCTTGTTACATCTATAAGTGGTGTATTAAATAGCTTGTTACATCTATACCTGGTGTATTAAATAGCTTGTTACATCTATACCTGGTGTATTAAATAGGTTGTTACATCTATACCTGGTGTATTAAATAGGTTGTTACATCTATACCTGGTGTATTAAATAGGTTCTTACTGTTTGACAGGTGATTGCCAACATCAATCTACCGGCAGACCTGCATGCTGCTGCAGAGAAACCTTGGTGTACGCCGGTTCTCAGAAATAAAGTAAGTCCTCGCAACTTTACACCTACACCCCTTACTGGCAACAATGTTATTATTATTGTTTGTCTAACACCAGCACAAATTTTATTATTCTTTCTTTCTTTTTTAGTCATTAACTGCAGTTTTAGGAAAACCGTTTTAGAAGAACTTGAAAATCAAATTAAAGGTTTATTAATCAAATTAAAGGTTTATTATAAAGTTAACCTTGAATTTATTTTTCAAGTGCTTCCAAAACAGTTTTCCTTTCAACCCGTACAATTAAGAAAATGTCCAGGGCCAAAACCCCATGCCATTGAAAAACACCCTGAATAGTCCAAGGCAAAACAGTGCCATGGAGAAGTAAAACCTGCACAGCAATCTTCACGGCTGATTGACGTGGACAGTTGCAGGGGTTGTCTTTCCTTGTCTGCTTTGAACTGTAGGGGTCCAATGGGTGAAAACCTGTGATCATGGACCACAATCAAAATGACTCCTACCTGTAATGGACAAAGTGTTGAGATTGTGTTAAACTGTTTTTGTTTAAACTTTTCACAGACTGGTATGTACCGTCCCCCAGACCAGTAGAACTGTTTTTGTTTAAACTTTTCACAGACTGGTATGTACCGTCCCCAAGGCCAATAGAAATGTTTTTTTTTAATTTCTAGCCCAGGAGAAAGTAATAATATACAAACGAAGTATTTTTGTGATATTACAGATGGAGCGGATCTACGGTTTGCTGTCTGTTCTCCCATCGGAGAGTTCTGTCGTCATCACGTCCGTAGACAAGATGTTGAAGGAACTCTTCACTCACAGAGGTAATATTACTCGGTGATTCCAACCCCTGCAGTTGTCCGCGGCAATCGGCAATGCAAGGCCGTAGACTATATTACATTTACAAAATGTTTTTAAGATTAATAGAATCTATCACTGCTGTGAGACATAGACAAGGCAATTCCAACCCGAGGGACAAAATGTTTGTAAGATTAATGGAATCTATCACCGTTGTGAGGCATAGATAAGGCAATTCCAACCCGAGGGACAAAATGTTTGTAAGATTAATGGAATCTGTCACCGCTGTGAGGCATAGACACGGCAATTCCAATCCGAGGGACAAAATGTTTTTAAGATTAATAGAATCTGTCACCGCTGTGAGGCATAGACACGGCAATTCCAACCCGAGGGACAAAATGTTTTTAAGATTAATAGAATCTGTCACCGTTGTGAGGCATAAATACGGCAATTCCAACCCGAGGGACAAAATGTTTGTAAGATTAATGGAATCTGTCACCGCTGTGAGGCATAGACAAGGCAATTCCAACCCGAGGGACAAAATGTTTTTAAGATTAATAGAATCTGTCACCGCTGTGAGGCATAGACACGGCAATTCCAACCCGAGGGACAAAATGTTTTTAAGATTAATGGAATCTGTCACCGCTGTGAGGCATAGATAAGGCAATTCCAACCCGAGGGACAAAATGTTTTTAAGATTAATAGAATCTGTCACCGCTGTGAGGCATAGATAAGGCAATTCCAACCCGAGGGACAAAATGTTTGTAAGATTAATGGAATCTGTCACCGCTGTGAGGCATGGACACGGCAATTCCAACCCGAGGGACAAAATGTTTTTAAGATTAATGGAATCTGTCACCGCTGTGAGGCATGGACACGGCAATTCCAACCCGAGGGACAAAATGTTTTTAAGATTAATAGAATCTGTCACCGCTGTGAGGCATAGACACGGCAATTCCAACCCGAGGGACAAAATGTTTTTAAGATTAATGGAATCTATCACCGCTGTGAGGCATAGATAAGGCAATTCCAACCCGAGGGACAAAATGTTTTTAAGATTAATGGAATCTGTCACCGCTGTGAGGCATAGACACGGCAATTCCAACCCGAGGGACAAAATGTTTTTAAGATTAATGGAATCTACACTGCTGTGAGGCATAGATAAGGCAATTCTAACCCGAGGGACAAAATGTTTTTAAGATTAATGGAATCTACACTGCTGTGAGGCATAGATAAGGCAATTCCAACCCGAGGGACAAAATGTTTGTAAGATTAATGGAATCTACACTGCTGTGAGGCATAGACACGGCAATTCCAACCCGAGGGACAAAATGTTTTTTTGTGAGGGCCAAGGTTTATTATAATAAGGGAAATTACGATTAGTTTGAGGCCAGGTTAAGTATTCATGAAAAGAGAAAACGCTCCCAAGTTTTCTACAATTTGATATTTTACAATTGAAGAATGGTTTTACAAACATTTTGACATTTAATATTTTATAATTGAAGAATGGTTTTACAAAAAGAAAAATGAAGATAGTCATATGATTACTTGTTTGATATCTACTGTACAACATTACATACGCAGTAATTATCCCAGTATGATATCTGCTGTACAACATTACATACGCAGTAATTATCCCAGTATGATATCTACTGTACAACATTACATACTCAGTAATTATCCCAGTATAATATCTACTGTACAACATTACATACGCAGTAATTATCCCAGTATGATGTCTGCTGTACAACATTACATACGCAGTAATTATCCCAGTATGATGTCTGCTGTACAACATTACATACGCAGTAATTATCCCAGTATGATATCTGCTGTACAACATTACATACAGTAATTATCCCAGTAGGATATCTGCTGTACAACATTACATACGCAGTAATTATCCCAGTAGGATATCTGCTGTACAACATTACATACGCAGTAATTATCCCAGTAGGATTAAATCCTGTTATGTCATATGGCTGATATAAACCAGTGTGTGTGTCTGTATTAAAAGGTTAAGTTTGTGTATGTGTGTGTATATCTGTGTGTGTGTTTGATACAAAACATGTTTTTCATATTAACAAATAATGACGTCTTATGGACTCCTAGAATTAAAGCATTACAAACAATTGTATTGGGCATAAATTAGACTTGCTTGTGTGGTGGGTAAACAATTGTTTGCTCAATGTTCAGATATCTGAACACCAAGTTTGATATTTTGTCTTTGCTGTGATATTTTCAGGTTCTGGAACGTTTTTCAAGATCACGGAGCCGATCTATCATTACTCCTCTTTCAACAAAGTAGATCTTGTTCGACTCACTGACCTTATTACCAAGTACGTAGTCCATCTCAATGTCCGGTTTGTCTGTATGTCCGTTGTACTCTGTATGTCCCGTCTGTCTCAATGTCTGTCCATCTGTATGTCATTTCCTGTCTGTCATGTTATGGTTCCCTATGTGTTAATTAATAAATGGTTATCGAGGGCGTAAGAAGGTGCCAAAAGTAGGTTTGTGTGTGTGTGTGTGGGGGGGGGGGGGGTCCCCCTCCCACACACACACATATATATATATACAGTGAATCCTGTCTAAACTGGACCCTGAACATACCGAAATCCTGTCAAAACCGGCCAAATTCCATGGTCCCGAATATTCTCTTATTTAAACCATGTATTAAAAACCTGATAAAACCAGAACATGTCCATTTCGGAAACTGGATTAATTTTTGGTTCAGAAATGTAAAATCCTTTATTAATTAACCTGAACAAACCGGCGTAGTGTAAACGAATGAAGAGTAACCTGAACGAAAACACGACTTCCAGAAAACAATGCAGACCGGAATTTTTGCTGTCCAGCATCCGGTGTTACGTCATGGGTCAGCGATTTCTGTGATCTCAGCCCAGATTAGCAGACAGCAGAGGTATTAAGACTTGATTGTTTTCAATTGTCCTGTCTGGTAATTCTTTACAGCTTCAGACAATTCTCAGAATACTCGCACATTAAGATTTTCACCTTTTTTTTTTTAATCAGTGCATTTTGATAACGAAATGCTGACACAGAGTAAAATATTAGAAACAATTTAATTTAGAGTAAAATATGCACACGTGACTTAATTTGTATACACTACATAAAAACAGAAAAATTTATTTTTTCTGCGATAGATACAAAAAACATGCACGCTGAATGTTGCTAAAAACAACAACAAACGAACATGTCTCGATCACCACATGCTAAATGTAGGCGTGTGGAATTATCGTTGAAAGTAAAATTCTATTTAATTAGGCATAATGATTCGTAGTCTGTACCAAAATTAACTCAAAAGGATTTGACAGCAAAATATGACATTGACATTTTCACTTTGTCGGACATATTAATAAAAAAGACTGTTTATCTGCAAGAATATGACAATAACTCTAGTGCCAACAAAACGCGATTCATTACAGGCTGCAAATAGGCCGAACTGTATGAACTGACATGGAAATGGTTTCAACATGCACGAGCAAAGAATATTCTCATATCTGGACCGATCATTCAGGAAAAACCTTTGAAATTTTCATCTGATCTGCTGATTCAGGATTTTAAGGCTTCTAACGGGTGGTTAGAAAGCTGGAAGTTGCGCTTTTCTGTTTGACATTTCAAGATCAGCGGTGAAAGTGCCGGTATAGCTAACAACGCAATTGATGATTACAAAGACTGTCATTTTGCAACATTAATTGTGGTAAAAACTAAATTACATTAAAATATGTTGTTTTTATTTATGTTTTAATGTCAATTAATAAATAAGAATGATACATAACAAAATTGGGAGATAGTGACATTATTACGAGTCGTTGCTTCAACTGTCACATTCATTCTCGGACATGTTCGTTCGCAGTTACGAATTAGATGTCAAGGGAAATAACTCTATATTATAAAACGTGACCCTCTAAACACCGGATTCTCTCCAAACCGGATAAATATTAGGTCCCCAATATGATCCGGTTTACACAGGTTTCACTGAATACACAAATGTAAAAATATATAAAAACCATCAGTGCTGCTACAAAGTGGGTTGTTTTGAGACACTGTCAAGAGAGGAAACCTGCTGCCACATAGGCTACTCCTATGAGTAAAGCAGCAAGTGATCTTTTATACACCACATACAGGGCGGTATTTACTAGCCATGGGACACTGTTTGGAATGAGAAAAACCCATTAGAGGACTGTTGATCCTACAGCACATCACACTTTACACGAGTGCTTTACTGACAGCTAAATAACACCCCTAATGTTCGAATGGGAGTTACTTTAAGTGGTGGACTTCCAACAGTTTAATACATGTGTATGTGTGAATGTTTCTAGTAACCAGTTTTATTTGTTTGTTGTAGAGCGTTTGGCAAGGTGTTGGATGAAGATTACTTTCTAGAGATAGAGAATCAACTGCATACCATTTACCTCTCTAAAGAGTAAGTTAGACACTGATATTTTGTTATTCATTCATTTTTCTATTCTCACTGTCCTGATATTTGCCTAAAAATTAAGCACTGGTTTAGGTATAGTTCATATTTTAATTTATTTTTTAAAAATATATTTATTATTATTATTATTATTATTGATATTATTATTGTTTTAATTATTTTATTTATTTATTTTTATTTACTTTATTTTATTTCATTTCATTTTAAAATTATTTGTTTTGTTACAGATACAATGCAGCCGCCATCATTCTGCAGGATGACAGTGTGGGCGTGCCGTACTTGTGTAAATTTGCCGTGTCGCTCAAGGCTCAAGTGAGTAAACCGGTTTTGTGTCCATCACCGTGACACCTACTGTGTTATTTCATGTGTAAATTTGCCGTGTCGCTCAAGGCTCAAGTGAGTAAACAGGTTTTGTGTCCATCACCGTGACACCTACTGTGTTATTTCATGTGTAAATTTGCCGTGTCGCTCAAGGCTCAAGTGAGTAAACAGGTTTTGTGTCCATCACCATGACACCTACTGTGTTATTTCATGTGTAAATTTGCCGTGTCGCTCAAGGCTTAAGTGAGTAAACCGGTTTTGTGTCCATCACCGTGACACCTACTGTGTTATTTCATGTGTAAATTTGCCGTGTCGCTCAAGGCTCAAGTGAGTAAACCGGTTTTGTGTCCATCACCGTGACACCTACTGTGTTATTTCATGTTATTGGTTCTTGACAGGGGTGGAATGTAGCCCCGTGGTAAAGCGCTCACTCTGCACGGTCGGTGTGGGATCGATCTCTGTCGGTGGGCCCATTAGGCTATTTCTCATTTCAGCCAGTGCACCACAACTGGTATATGAAAGGCTGTCGTCTGTGGGATGTTGCATATAAAAAGACCCTTGCTGCTAATCTGTACAGCATATTCTCCTATCCTTAGCTATGCAAGACAGACCCATTCCATGACGTCGGCCCATACAGAATAAATCTGTCTTCCATTCCTAGCCATGCAAGACAGACCCATTCCATGACGTCGGCCCATAAAGAATAAATCTGTCTTGTATAGGCTATAACATGATTGCGTTTAACATGGGGAGTATTACGTCGTTGGCAATATATGATGTCATATTGGTGCGAGTTGGTTAGTTTTAGATCAATATTTTATTGAAGCCTTCATTATAGAAGCTATCTTGTTAATTTGTAGAATTATATTTAACACATGAAACAGACAGGGCAAATATGATAGTGTAGTTTATTTATGATAAAATGGTCAAATAAAGAAGTTACCTTTTTAACTATCTTGGTTTGTTTGTGTAAAATAATGGTTTATTACCTTTTTAACTATCTTGGTTTGTTTGTGTAAAATAATGGTTTATTACCTTTTTAACTATCTTGGTTTGTTTGTGTAAAATAATGGTTTATTTATCGAATGGATGTGAGAAAAAGACTCCATGATATGTGGTCATGTGGTATAGAAAAAGTACACCCTTGGTAGTGAAAATTTCGACCCATGGGACTCAGCAAGCCTCCTCCCGGGTTGAAATTTCCACCATCTCGGGTGTACTTTTTCTATCCCACATGAAGGTATATGATGGGAGTCTATTACTACATAACAGATGACATTTTGACTCCCCATCTTGTCCACCTGTCTCCCCCCTCTCTCCCAGTCTCTCTCTGTCCCTCTCTCTCTTTCTCTGTCTCTGTCTCTCTCTCTCTCTCTCTCTCTCTCTCTCTCTCTCTCTCTCTCTCTCTGTATCCATTGTTTCTGTCTCGTGTATATTATGTGTAAACTCTTTGTTTCTCTCTGTCTCTTCCCCCCCTCTTTTTGTCTTTTTGTCTTTATGTCTGTTTGTGTGTCTATCTCTTTTGCCCGTCTCTCTTTCATCTCTGTCTTTCTCCGTTTCCATCTCTCAATTGACTCTGCCTATTGTTCATATTATGTGTAGTGTGAACCCGGTACATAGTGCGTTATTAATATTTATTATATGTACAGGGTGAAGGTACAGGAGAAATGCTATGGGAGACCATTAGGAAAGACTTTCCACGTCTGTTCTGGCGGTCAAGGGGAGACAACCCAATCAATTCATGGTGAGTTTATTTCAGATAAAAGTTTGTATTTAAATTTGTTTTACCAGCAACAGTAACTTCTAAACAGACATAAAAGTCATATATTTATTTTGTTTATTGGCTTTTTTAAAACTAAAAGTAATTAACGGTCCTATGTCAAAGTTAAAAGTACAATATTTTTTATTTTCACATTTATTTGTAATAAATAACTACAAAGTAATTGATCTAACACATAATCTTTCTATAATTAACTCAAGAACAATAAGTTTTAAAAGTCTTGTACTGGACGATAAAAGGGGTTTCCCGAATAATTTGTGGCTAAATTTAGCATGGTCACCATCTTTGTGTTTCATTGTCAGTTGGCTACAAAGAATTCTGGGTAAACTTAGTGTGTGGAATTTGTACGCATAAAACAGTGACATCACTAATGTGTGTGACACACTCAAAATTCCCCCTAAAATACATTTTTTTCTACTAGTAAATGAAATTGTTTGGTTGTTATTTTTTATAGGCATATAGCTAAAGGTATAAACTGTATGTTTTAGAGCTAAAATTAATAAACTTTGACATAGCACCTTTATTTATCTGTATAATGTATTTATAGGATATAAAACAAGCTTCCATTTCGTATTATGTTTATGTCCCGAGTGAAATAATTTTCAATTGTCACGAGCTTTAGCGTGAGACAATGAAAATGATTATTACGAGGGAGATAAACATGATACGAAATGGTAGTGAGTTTAATATCCTATTTATTAGCCAGAATCAATCTTAATTTATATCACTCAACTCGTTTGGTTGATGTTCCTGTAAGGTTGTGGTGTGGCAATGTGTGATGTCGAAGTGTCACTTTGATATGTAGCAAGATATTTATATCACTCAACTCGTTTGGTTGATGTTCCTGTCAGGTTGTGGTGTGGCAATGTGTGATGTCGAAGTGTCACTTTGATATGTAGCAAGATATTTATATCACTCAACTCGTTTGGTTGATGTTCCTGTAAGGTTGTGGTGTGGCAATGTGTGATGTCGAAGTGTCACTTTGATATGTAGCAAGATATTTATATCACTCAACTCGTTTGGTTGATGTTCCTGTAAGGTTGTGGTGTGGCAATGTGTGATGTCGAAGTGTCACTTTGATATGTAGCAAGATATTTATATCACTCAACTCGTTTGGTTGATGTTCCTGTCAGGTTGTGGTGTGGCAATGTGTGATGTCGAAGTGTCACTTTGATATGTAGCAAGATATTTATATCACTCAACTCGTTTGGTTGATGTTCCTGTACGGTTGTGGTGTGGCAATGTGTGATGTCGAAGTGTCACTTTGATATGTAGCAAGATATTTATATCACTCAACTCGTTTGGTTGATGTTCCTGTAAGGTTGTGGTGTGGCAATGTGTGATGTCGAAGTGTCACTTTGATATGTAGCAAGATATTTATATCACTCAACTCGTTTGGTTGATGTTCCTGTAAGGTTGTGGTGTGGCAATGTGTGATGTCGAAGTGTCACTTTGATATGTAGCAAGATATTTATATCACTCAACTCGTTTGGTTGATGTTCCTGTAAGGTTGTGGTGTGGCAATGTGTGATGTCGAAGTGTCACTTTGATATGTAGCAAGATATTTATATCACTCAACTCGTTTGGTTGATGTTCCTGTAAGGTTGTGGTGTGGCAATGTGTGATGTCGAAGTGTCACTTTGATATGTAGCAAGATATTTATATCACTCAACTCGCTTGGTTGATGTTCCTGTAAGGTTGTGGTGTGGCAATGTGTGATGTCGATGTGTCACTTTGATATGTAGCAAGATATTTATATCACTCAACTCGTTTGGTTGACGTTCCTGTAAGGTTGTGGTGTGGCAATGTGTGATGTCGAAGTGTCACTTTGATATG
Organism: Gigantopelta aegis; assembly: GCF_016097555.1. NCBI lineage: Eukaryota > Metazoa > Mollusca > Gastropoda > Neomphalida > Peltospiridae > Gigantopelta > Gigantopelta aegis. The sequence goes on from NC_054711.1 coordinate 964,862, forward strand.
TAGCAAGATATTTGTATCACTCAACTAGTTTGGTTGACGTTCCTGTAAGGTTGTGGTGTGGCAATGTGTGATGTCGAAGTGTCACTTTGATATGTAGCAAGATATTTATATCACTCAACTCGTTTGGTTGATGTTCCTGTAAGGTTGTGGTGTGGCAATGTGTGATGTCGAAGTGTCACTTTGATATGTAGCAAGATATTTGTAACCATATTGGTAATAAAGTTATATATGGACATTGTGTGACTGTATCTGTGTTTATAAATACAGTACAAGTGTCACTTGAGAGTGTGTGCATGACTCGTTCATTCGTGTGTGTGTAGTGGTTGGTTTGAGTGTATGATTTGTGTGTGTGCGTGTGTGTTTGTGTGTGTGTGTGTAATGTGTATGCCACACCCAGAATCCACTCCCCGGATCTCCCCCTGATGGGTGTTCTAATTACCACCCCTGTGGTCTGTTTTCAGGTATTTCAAGAAATGTGAAGGAAGCTGGAGTCAGCAGTACTGGACAGTGTTTTGGTAAGATTCCTACAACTACTGTATATACATGTAGTGTACACTGTTCATTGTTATGATACACCATTCATTGTGCCAGTAAATAAATAGCTGTCACATATTTTACGACATATTATACTATACTTTATTACATACCATTAAATCTTACTATATAAATACAGCCCTGAATACAAAAATGAAATACACTTTTCCGTATTCAACTCATCTGCTGGAACTATACCGTATTCAACGCTACTATTTATAGCACATGGTTACCGGGAATGCCCTTCGCGATATGTAAACAAAGTTGGTGCTTGGTTTGTTTAAAATGCTATTTTGTGGAAAATTTGAACTGAAAACAGACGAAAACGGTGACAAATATTTACATTTAATGAGCGCGATACCAAAACTTGAGACAGGAAGACTACTAACCAACGAGCTTTTAATCCACGATAGTTAAGGTCGACAACAGTCACTTTTTGGACCCTTGTTTTGGTTTCGTACACGATTCTTATTCAATAAATAAAACATCTCAACTGTAATTATGTGATATGATATATTTGACAAAAGGTACCTTTTATTTATTTCATCTTTCAAAACTTCAAATTAATATTTTGTCCAGAATTATGTCAAGGTTAGTAGACTAGTTTTTATTTTAATGTGGCACAGCATTGTAATAATACAGCTAATTTTGAATTTAAATGACGTCAGTATTCCAATGACGTCACTTTGCATCTCCTTACAATAACCATAAACTGGGTACATGACATTTCCTTTTTGGAAAAATTCCAATGTAATATTGCTGTTGATTTTTTTTTTTTTTAAACATTACTAATGCACCTGGATGTGTTTGACCAAAATCTTGTGATTATTTTTTTTTACCTTTTACGAAATATGGATTTCTAGTAAAATTACGGTAAGATATGCTATATTTATTGTGTACGAAGCCAAAACAAGGGTGCGAAAAGTGACTGTCGTCGACTTTAGGAACAATGCCATTGCATGCACCGTCTCCTCATGTAGAAATCTTGAATGAACTGTCAATTGGATTATTCAGTGGAGCGATGATTTATGGAGGCACATTTAATATAAACTGAAACTTTTTCAGCAACGAATAATTCCATGAACATCAATAAAACAAAACACACTGATGATGACTCAGACACTGAGTGAACAATTCTTGACATTTTTCTTTGTTGATAAAACTGGCACGCTGAAGGTTTTCTGATGTATTACGAGCAAATTAAATATTATATTGTTCGTGAATTTTAGCTATTACATTGTCTTTAAAAGGCATTTCAAACAATATCATTAAAATTATAGGTAACGTTTCACTTGTTCTTTCTATTTATTGTTTAAATAGAACTATATTCCTATGTGTAATAATTGGTGGTTCATCGGTCCGCATAGTAACACAGTTGACCTAGTTGTGTAAATTTAGAAATCCCCGTCATTAGCTACAAGTGTTACAATTTTTGAATTATTATTTGGAAAAAAAATTCCAATTTAGGGTATGTAATAAATACAAAACTATATCTATGTATACATACAAGTACTACATGACACATCCAATAGCCGATTAATAAATCATATTGCTCTAGTGGTGTCGTTAAACAAAACAAACGTTAACTTTACATGACACAAGAATGAATCATTATTTCAGTTTTAACATTATTTGCAATAACAGTGTTCCAGATTGTACATAAAGGAAATCCTTGTGTGAAATCCCGAAATCCTTGTGTGAAATCTCGAAATCCTTGTGTTAAATCCCATTGGGTGAATACATCTGAAGCCAAATTCAGTTTCCAATTAGCCAAACAGTCGAAATGACTAGATCTACAAGGGTGGGCGATGTTCAGATTAATTTAATTATAGCAGCGAGGTGCATGCCACTGACAGAAATACGCAACATTTTTCACTAGTGCACTGGATAAGTACATCTAGAAATTTACTTGTCCACCAATATTTTCACTTCTCCAAATGAATGTTTTTTTTCATTCAAGTGCAACGACCATGTTTTTGACACTCAAAATGAAACTGCTTTTAAAACATTTTATTTGTCCATAGGTAAAACTTTTTTTTTCCAAGCATATTTTCATTTGTCAGGATAAATGGACAAGTGTTTATTTCGAATGCTGCATGTCTTTTTTGTAAATTTAAATTGAGGCAAACCACCAATTGAATTGGTTACATGGTAAAATGTTACATGTTGTGAATGTGACTTCACCAGTATCCACTCCTGGTGATGATCAATATTGTTTAAATCGGGGTTTTGTTTTCTTGTAGGTACGGAGTCTCCGAACACAAACTGTCGTGTCTACTTATCGACACAGCTGTCAAGAGGAAGGAATCGTTAATCATCCCCACAAAAGCGTCCGTCACCTCCACTCAACAATGAGAAACAGTGTGCAGCCTTTTGGTCAGAAGCTTTAAAATAGTGCTACAGTGTTGTTAAAGATGAAACCATTACACCTTGTAGATGTGTTTACAAAATACCAATGTCTGTACAAGTGTGTTTACAACACAAAGGAAACAATTTTGGAACATTTCAGTTTTCAATTTTTATTGACAACAATTGCAGATTAATTTAATATTGATTGAATAGCAACGATTATTGAATGTTTTACAACTCTGTAGTAAATATTGAAACTCGGGGAGCGAAAATGGATAAAATGTTGCCTAATAATTAAATAATATTTATAAAATGATGGAGTACCTCCAAGAACTGAAAATATATGTAAACTATTTATTTGTTTTGCCAAAATATTACAGATAACACGTTTCATTTTGCATAACCCCAATACTGATCAGATCTATAGGAATGATGTGTGCATTATGTGTGTGCGTGTTTGGTGGGGTACAATCCAGATTTGTATCTTTATTTAAATATAGAGTAGGACAAAAAGTCCATACGTTTTCACCCTTGTGGGGGCTGTCCCCCACCCAACTCTACACGTTATAATATATTTTGTGAAAAATACAACACTATCGAGAGGGTCATGTGACTACTAATTTTAGGGAGTGTAAAAATCAACCTAGGTCGACCACATGTTTCAGTTAGCCACCCTCATGCCTGAACACTGTCTCGTGTTGCTGTTCTACGAGTGGCACACATGCAACTTGCACAATTGTTATCAGTTAGCCACCCTCATGCCTGAACACCGCCTCGTGTTGCTGTTATACGCGTGGCACCATGCAACTTGCACAGTTGTTATCAGTTAGCCACCCTCATGCCTGAACACTGCCTCGTGTTGCTGTTATACGCGTGGCACTGTGCAACTTGCACAATTGTTATCAGTTAGTACTACATGTACATATAGTACATATAACAGTAACTTCAAACAGGTGGATTACTGAAATACTACAGAGGTCAACCTACCTGAAAACATATTAGAATTTTGTAGTATTTTTTAAAGAGGAACTGTTTCCTAAACCAGACTACAATATTAAGCTGCAATAACACGTACCGACATGACATGACAGATGGTGTGGTGCCTTTAATTTACATTTTCACATGCCTTCAAATTAAATTACTTTCACCAATTGTAGACTGTGATAAAAATAGTCCCCTGCTTATTGGTTACTAATAAAGGCATTTATCCTATAGCATACCCATAATATCCATATTATAAACCCATTGGATATTGACCCTTATTAACCCGGTTAATGTTTTGTTTGCTGTGGATAGGACATTTGTTTACAAGATAACAAGACCTGTATACCAGAGTGTAACATTTTGATATCATTTAGTGAAAGTGTTTGACGTCAAAATACATTTGTGCTAATCATGATGATGCATATTGCCGATGAAGGCAACTTAGAACTGTGATTTACTAAATACGAAATTAAAAACTGATTAACACAAACTTGGTATTTTCAATATTGAAAACACTCGTACGAATCCTCTATATAATAGAAATATTATGTTTAATGACATCTTGGAGGAACAAGTTTACAAGGACCCCTCAAATGACTGGTTGTTCTTTGTGCTATGCTAGGTGAGTGTAAAAGAGATCTCACTGCTAAGATTTTGATAATAAGCGTAATAATGTGGAGGCAGTAAGTTTCTTTTTGCATTCTGTAGCGAATGTTACATCTTCCTTTTTGTAAACTAGAGCTGTACCCTAACACTGCGGTGATACAGTACTGTATTGTAATACATGATCAGTGATACAATGTAACAATCTAGGGTTACCTCACTATGTAAGGGTGCTGTCTCCCTGTTGTTGACTAGAGCTGTAGGTAACACTATTGTAATACATGATCAGTGATACAATGTATCAATCTAGAGTTACCTCACTATGTAAGGGTGCTTTCTCCCTGTTGTTGACTAGAGCTGTAGGTAACACTATTGTAATACATGATCAGTGATACAATGTATCAATCTAGAGTTACCTCACTATGTAAGGGAGCTGTCTCCCTGTTGTTGACTAGAGCTGTAGGTAACACTATTGTAATACATGACCAGTGATACAATGTATCAATCTAGAGTTACCTCACTATGTAAGGGAGCTGTCTCCCTGTTGTTGACTAGAGCTGTAGGTAACACTATTGTAATACATGATCAGTGATACAATGTATCAATCTAGGGTTACCTCACTATGTAAGGGAGCTGTCTCCCTGTTGTTGACTAGAGCTGTAGGTAACACTATTGTAATACATGATCAGTGATACAATGTATCAATCTAGAGTTACCTCACTATGTAAGGGAGCTGTCTCCCTGTTGTTGACTAGAGCTGTAGGTAACACTATTGTAATACATGACCAGTGATACAATGTATCAATCTAGAGTTACCTCACTATGTAAGGGAGCTGTCTCCCTGTTGTTGACTAGAGCTGTAGGTAACACTATTGTAATACATGATCAGTGATACAATGTATCAATCTAGGGTTACCTCACTATGTAAGGGAGCTGTCTCCCTGTTGTTGACTAGAGCTGTACATAACACTGCGGTCATACAGTACTGAATCACAATTTTGTGCATCTTATTGTCTATTTGATGCCATAAATGTTTAATTTTTGACATCATGCCTTTGGTTAAAATACGATATTTGCGGGCATCAAATAGACAATAAGACTGACAAGTCTAAAACCTCCATGTGGTTATCTTCCTAATTATGTCACATCATTTATCATTATGTATTAGGAAAACAAATGTACCTGCAATTGATGGAGGCCTGGAGTCGTCTCGTGGACATTGCTAAACTTGGTTTGATAAATGCGGCTAGTGAATTGTTGGTCTGGTGGAGATTATTAACTGTACTACTACAACACATAGCGCACTGGCCAAAACGTCTGTAAGTGCTAGTTACTTTCTGAAACATTTGTCAAACACTGGTAAATACCAAATATTATTCTGCTACCAGAAGTTGATATCACCATTCCTGGCACGTAATATTATTACAGATGCCAAAATTTAGCATCATCATTCCTGAATGTCAACTGCTAGTAGCCTATGGTACCAGCCTGCATGTCGAGACTCTATTTACCCGCTAATAGAAGTCTGATCTTTTATGTCATGGCAACCTTACAAACTGTATGCCTGTGATTTCATTAACGATTTTAGTCCAGACTGTTAAGTTTTATAAGCAATGTAAATAAAGAAGTAAATATCACCATTCCTACAGGAAGCTGCTGACATAAAAATTACCGTAAAGCACTGAATAGACCCCCATCAAATGAAACAAATATACGCCTGCCTCGAGTAGGTGCTTGCCTCATGTACAAAAATGTTTGGACTGCTTTGAATAAAGGCCGAATTTCATAGCATTGCAAAAATAAATATATAGAGAATACTCCCCGAGTGTCTTGTGATATCATAAAAGTATGACATCAGAGGCTTGCTGAGGTCTTTTATACACGAGTGTTGATAAATTATGATATCACAAGACACGAGGGGGGTATTCTTTTTATCATCCATTATTATTCTTTTCCTTTGTGACAATTGTAAACAATGTCAGTAAAGTGGGTTGAATGTCACTATATTTGGCAGCAGTAGACTCGTTAACTAGCAGAACGACAGTGGCGTGACGTCACTAATGATAGGTTTAGCGCTGAAACATACACAGTGACGTAACAAAATAATGTCTTGTGATTAAAATTTGACCAATCAGGATTATAAGAAGCAATATCTCCTAGGAGAATATTGCAGGAGATATTGCAAATTGTAGTGCCAGCAATATCTCCTACAAAAGCCTTCAATGGATGATAAATATATATACAGGCCTAAGCTTCTATTCATAGATTTATATATATAGCTATCGTGTGATCTCCAACTTCACAAAGACAAGACAAAAATGGTGCTTTCTCATCACATACATTGTACAGGCAGTTTGCTTAAAACATTTTTGTGATTGCATTTAATTATTAGCATAGTTAATCAGTGTTAAGAAAGACGTTGCATACTTTTTGTTGTGCAACCAATTGTTTTTCTTATTTAAAGTGTTAAAGGGATTTATCCAGAATTTTTGTGGTACCAAACATGGGAGCCCATGCCAAAAGCAAGTGGCACTGAAGTTTCCAGTTTGATGCATAAATAATTTTGTAATTAGAACTACTATGATGCATTGCATTATTCAGTGGCCTTAAAAAACACCCCAATTCTGATTAAATTGTGCTAATTGTTCCAATCCCACGAGACATAGGACCCTACCAATAATTCCTGGATAAACCTTAAGTCTTAATAGACTGTACTTATTTATTTAGTATGCAGTTTCTTGCACTAATTTAGCCTAGATACATGCCTATAGGCAGGTGCTTTTTTGTGGTGGGTTATTATCTTTGAAAGTAAATCTCTACAAATAATGACAAAACATTAAAGTCTGAATTCATTATTTTGTGGAATCATAAATTCCAGACTTTATATAAATCATAAAAGGCAGTTCTTATAGGATTCGTGTATTTCAAGTGTTTGTCTGTACATGTAACAAGTATTTTGTCTGACAGGTCTTGAAATAGAGATTTAATGAGATATTTTAAAACTCTGTAAGTGTTAAACATCATGATTATCGAAATAGTAATTAAACATGCTTAATTAAAAGATCACAATGAACGTATGAAAGTCCTAGATCTATATTTCTACTCCTGTCCAGAACAAAAACTAATTGAGGAAGTGATTTTTCATCTTTTTATCGGATTTCAGCGTGTTTTGTTGTGTGTAAATGCTTTTCACAAAGTACACTGGATTTCATCTGAAATGCTGTAAAAATCACCATTATTCATGTATTGTGTAGAGGTTTCAGCATTTTAAGGATCATTCCAGCCTTTATTTCCAAATGGCTATCACATCCCTTCAAACATATTTCTACCAATACACTCTAAGTGCATTTTTTCTGTTGTTTCTTTGCAACTAGATTTATAGTTGACCTGCAAAAAAAAAAAAAAAAAAAAAAAAAATATTTGTTACTAATTTGTCATGAGAATATGAACATTTTATTCTGCTGTATTGCAGCCATCTGTTTCGTTGGTTTTCAAACCAACATGTTTGTACTCATTATATGATATAAACTTATTTCCGACCTGTATGCATTTTAATGTAGGATCACGAAGAATGGCTTACTTAGATGATGACGAGTCATGTAAAAATAATAATAATGAAACAAATTAAAACTGAAAATGCGTGTTACCCGTAAGGAATTTGTCCTACCGCCTGTAAGACTGTCAAATGCTAAAAAATCCGTAAGTCTTACGGTTGATCCGTAAGAGTTTGCATGTATGATTATCTGTAAACATTCTACATGGCAGACTAAAGTATTTTATTGATGATTTTCATCACCATTTTGTAGCGTTTAATTATAGAAAAATAACAATTAAAAGAAATGAGAAAAGAAGGGAATGAGGCCACAATAGCACAATTCTCTGGTTGAACTCAATCATTTGCTCTCGCTCGTACAAAACTTTCTGCGTGGGTGAAAAACTGCTCGCCTTGTTACACGCTGATGCAGCTAATTTATTTTACTCAAAGTTACTCTGAATTTAATGTACAGCAATTGCTTGCCTACATATTTTTAGAGCAGCACTTTATGGTTTACTATCGATTTTTCAACCCAATCTAATTAAAATTAGCTCCACTATTACATGTGGATCTAACAGCAGTCTGTTGGAGCTCATGTCCGGTTTACCGTTCATTCGACCAATCAAAACATTACTTGCAAAATCATGCCAGTGATTTGAAAACATTCGGGATTGTGCTGAGGGTATACGAAATGATTCGGGTGTATTACGAAGTATGCCGGAAATTAATTGCAATATAAAATTTGTTTCAAGACGAGAAAATAAAACGTGATGGTATAGCCATAAAATCTGTTTATACTCGTATACAATCCAGAGTTTATTACTGCACTTTTCCCCGTTTTTTTCAATGTTGAAATAGACCAACAAGTTCGCCTATTGCATAAACAGTAACACATATTTTTTTACCATTATAACCGCTTTAATATATTATGATATTTAATATATTATGCACTAATCCCATCTACACACTTCCTTTTTAGGCTATTTTACTGTTCTGTCGTGAAGGGTAATGATATATGTTTGCCAGGGAATTTTATTATATACCGTATAATATATATACATTTGTACATGTATTCGGCTCTTCCATTTTGGTTTACATATAATTTCTCTTAATGTCCTTAATACTCATGTTATTAAGGTTTACATATAATTTCCCTTAATGTCCTTAATACTCATGTTATTAAGGTACTACAATATGTTTGTCATCAACACTGTAGTCTGTTCTATCCTACAAAAATGATTTTTGTAAATTATTTCATAAGTAAAAGTGTTTTGGAAATATATATATATATATAAAATACTATTTTTGTGGGCAGTTAAGAAAACAATTGTCTCAGAAATAAATAAGTTGTATGAAAAAAGGCATTCCCTGTGGAATGGACTATAAATATATGCAGTAGATTAGCCGATGTTGTAAGCTGTATAAGATGTATGTAAGATCTGAAGAAGTGCTCATGTCAGAGGTGAGGAGTTTCACACGAAGTGAAATCTCAGTTTGGATTATTTTATACTGAACCGAAGTGAATCTCATTCTAGTGATGTATGTTTTTAAACACTTATTTAACTTTATTTATCTGTTGTTATTATTGTTGTTGTTAAACAAACTGTCTGGAGTTTGCTTTTATTGTAACAGGCTTTCGAAATTGTCTTACTTAGACTGTCAGGCCTGGTGCTTATAAAAGTTTTATTACTTAGACTGTCAGGCCTGGTGCTTATAAAAGTTTTATTACTTAGACTGTCAGGCCTGGTGCTTATAAAAGTTTTATTACTTAGACTGTCAGGCCTGGTGCTTATAAAAGTTTTATTCTAGACTCGAGACTCTAAATTGTAATAGCATCCGAGATGTGAACATCATGACACCACCATACAAAATTGTAATAGCATCCGAGATGTGAACATCATGACACCACCATACAAAATTGTAATAGCATCCGAGATGTGAACATCATGACACCACCATACAAAATGTATGCATGTGACGTCATTAGAGATAGAGTCTGGACTAAATTTTATAAGCCCAGGTATGATAAAAATATATATTGGGAAATAAAATGAAACTGGAGTTGCTATAATCATTAGAACGACCAGAAACATTGATTTATACCTACCTGTAGACATTAATATTCAAACAAAAATAATTTTAAAAATTAATAGGTAATTTTTGCCCTTTAAAAGGATGTTAGATAGAAACAGCAAACTGTGGACATTCTCTTTAACATTATTGCCATAATGCTTTTGTTATAGTGAATATTACTTTCAACTTGTTGATACTGTATTATAGGTAGAGTAGTTGAGTTCTGTTGTAAAATAACTTTTTAAATGTAATTTATGAAACCAACCATTGTGAATTACACAAGATACTGTTGAAATAACATTATGATATTTTATCAAATGTATTGCGACGTGCTAAATTGGACCAATTTTTATTGGCTTATACAGCATATTTATGGACAGTACGTTTTATTGGCTAAGTCATGATCCATTACTGTTTGACATTTTCGATATTAATCTGAGATGTACAGTTTCTGTATAAGTGTATTTATTCAAAACAGAAAATAATTATGTAATATTGGTAAATATCTTAAAAATGCATTATCTTTACATTCTCAACAGATTTAATTGTCTTTCCTCCAATTATGCACCACTTGTCAAATGTTATTGATTTGTATATGAGCCGGAAGGCTTAAAGCTAATAGACTATACTATAAATTAGTCAGCACGTTTCCACAGAAATGGGATTAACATACTGATTGCAAGTCCTAGCTACGATATAAACATTATAATGCCCTACTGTTAAAGCATTAGTTTTTTTATTCTAACATTTTTATTTACATTATTTATATAGAGAATACTAAACGAGTCCCCGTGAGAGACCGTTTATATTACGAGTGTGTTTTCGATCGTACATCACGAGCGGAAGCGAGTGATGTACGATCGACAACACACGAGTTGTAATATAAACGGTCTCACGGTGACGAGTATAGTATTCTATTTATTACAACGCGCTACATTATTAATTTGAGTCGCCAAATATATTTTTTGTCTCTCACTAAACAGGACACTGAACGTAAACAAAACAGCGGAGTGATTCAGAGCGCATAACCCTTCTTTGCCCAAGCACTCTTTTTATACTATTAAAGTATTTATGCTTTCGCAATGTCATAGTCCCTCCATCCCCCCCAAAAAAAAAATCACTATTCAAAGTCCATCATTTGAGTTTTCTGCAAAACGTTTAAACTTTCAAACTTCAAAGCGCGTCGGTCTCAGTGTCACGTGTGAGTTTTCGACGTTTGGGCTTGCTTTCAGGAGATTCAGTTTAATCGTTATTGTGTTTACAAAAGTTAATATTTATGGTTCCACCATATATTGGAGCAAAAAAAATTAAAGACAATTTGCCAAGAAGATTTGTAGAAGATGTAGTACAAGAATCAATCATTTTCGTTGAAGTTGTGTCTGTCGAGTGCATTTCCAAAGCACGTGACTGGTGGTCCGATACCGTGTTGCTGAGAATATGACTAATTTCACGGTGCTGTGTTGTGGAAATGTGGCTGTAGTTGTTGATGCTTTGTATATTTTTATGGCCAGAAATTTGCATTATGTGTGTTGGAGGGATATTTTTCTCAGAAAGTTTTTGAACTAAGTATTTTCGTGCAGAATGGTTTGTGTAATTCTTGTTGGGAGTGAGTTCGGCATTTTTTGACATTCGCCTCATGATTGAAGATAACTTGTTTACCCCAATAGGCTGGCATTTAAACCAAGGAAAAAATTCAGAAGCTTCTTTTGTGTTTGTTGCTAAATAGAACGGTTTGGTTTGGTTTTAATGGCATGTTGTTTATGAATGAGTTAAAGTAGTTCCGTGGATCATGTGATTGGAGGTCATGACCTCTCAAAAAGCATATCTCACATTGTGGGATATGAAAAATCTCTCATGGGTATCTCCGTCACCGCGGTGTAATAAATAACCATTAACAAACTCTGCTGGACATTGCCATAGGTACAATTTTGCCAAGAGTAGAATTTCAATTTAAAATCCCTCTACACTATATACAAGATCCTTACAGATATCACTTGTACAATTTTTACTTTCTCAACAGTATTTACCTGTAGACTTTCCATTTGAAATCTATCTACACTTTATTACATATAAAATCTACTTTCTCTACAGTATCTCCCGGTAGAATTTCCTTGCAGTCGCCCTATAAAGTCTCTGAAGAATTTTTAAAAATAAAATATCCCTATAGAATCACCTTGAATAATCCCACAGAATCTCTCTGGAATCTCCCTATAGATTTTACCTGTGGAATCTCCCTATTGAATGTTCATTCAGAATTTTTTTTTATAGAATCTCTATTTAGAATCTTTAGAATTTCCATATAGGATCTTCATGCAGAATCTCTATGCATAGTCTCCCCATAGAATCTCCCTACAGCAGTAGTGCCATTCTTCTGTGTACACTTTTGCACGTGTTGTCAGTTATATGTGACACACGACAATAGGTGGTGAAAGTGATCGGATGTACAACAGGCCTTGCTGTGAAATTTTTGTAAATGTTTTAACTTAATGTTTACAATGTTTGAGTGCATTATGAATGCGCTTAACTGTCCAGTTTGTTTTGTTGTGTTTTTGTTATTACTGTTGTTTAAAAAACATGTTTGGGCGTTGAGCCGAGAAAATAATATGTGAATGCCTTTTTGTCGGTGATGCATCTCGTCTGTACAGGGGTAAACTCATTTGAACACAGTTCAGCAATAAATACATTTAAAATATTAAACCTCCCACCATTTTGTATGAAAGCCTCTATTGAATTCTCCAGATCATGTGTTCGTATTTCATCAAATCGTGTAATTCATTGGTGGAGCTCATGCAAGTTACTTCCCTTTAATCAAGATTATTATATATTAGAAAAGAAATAGAACAAAAATGCAATAAATTGGTGGAGGATTTCTATGTGCATTGCTTCCCTTTAATCAAGATTAGAATATATTGGAAAGAAAATAGAACAAAAATACAAATAAACTGGTGGAGGATTTATATGTAGATTACTTCTCTTTAATCAAGATTAGAATATATTGGGAAAACTGGCCTTGGTGGCGCAGTGGTTAAGCCATCGGACTACAGGCTGGTAGGTACAGGGTTTGCAGCCCGGTACTGGCTCCAACCCCGAGTGAGTTCTAAAGGGCTCAGTGTGTAGGTGTAAGGCCACTACACCCTCTTCTCTCTCACTAACCACTAACCCATTGTCCTGGACAGACAGCCCAGATAACTGGGGTGTGTGCCCAGGACAGTGTGCTTGAACCTTAATTGGATATAAGCACGAAAATAAGTTGAAATGATATGAAAATTCGGGAAACTAACAAAAATACGGTAGATTGGTGGAGGATTTAAATATGGGTTACTTCCCTTTATGAGTAGAAAACCCTAGAAACGTACACAGTTTAGTAGTGGAGGATTAAATTAATTGTTTATTATAATTCTGGTGCTTGTAATAGAATCTAAAGCATTTGCATTGTTAGCTTTTCATTAAAAAAAAACCCCTCAAAATATACCCCAAATAATAATAATTTTTAAAAATACAGGCGAAAACTTGTCATGGAAAAACAAGCAACATGCTAATATCCCGGTGACTAATGGTCACAATATTAATATAATTTTAATATTTACCATAATCAAATTTAAATTTCATATCAAACTTAATTTTCATGAGTGATATTGCAGTTGTATACATGTAGTTCAACAGATTTTTGCTCACCCTAACAAAGAACAAAGTCAAAGACCGATAGAGGCATCAGTTTTCCTATGGTGGCTTCGATTGTTCAGCTCTGTCAATTTTTCACGTTTTCAGGGGCCTGTGTCTGAAATGTTTTTGTTTTGCTACTGGGGAAAACTGTCCACAAATTATGTAATACACTCCCAGAGTGGGTTATATAATGTTATAGGCAGTGTAATTTTAATTATATAATGTTATAGGCCGTATACTTTTAGTTATAGAATGTTAAAATCTGTGTAGTTTTAGTTATAGAATGTTAAAATCTGTGTAGTTTTAGTTATAGAATGTTAAAATCTGTGTAGTTTTAGTTATAGAATGTTAAAATCTGTGTAGTTTTAGTTGTAGAATGTTAAAATCTGTGTAGTTTTAGTTGTAGAATGTTAAAATCTGTGTAGTTTTAGTTATAGAATGTTAAAATCTGTGTAGTTTTAGTTATAGAATGTTAAAATCTGTGTAGTTTTAGTTATAGAATGTTAAAATCTGTGTAGTTTTAGTTATAGAATGTTAAAATCTGTGTAGTTTTAGTTATAGAATGTTAAAATCTGTGTAGTTTTAGTTATAGAATGTTAAAATCTGTGTAGTTTTAGTTATAGAATGTTATAGGCAGTGTAATTTTAATTATATAATGTTATAGGCCGTATACTTTTAGTTATAGAATGTTAAAATCTGTGTAGTTTTAGTTATAGAATGTTAAAATCTGTGTAGTTTTAGTTATAGAATGTTAAAATCTGTGTAGTTTTAGTTATAGAATGTTATAGGCAGTGTAATTTTAATTATATAATGTTATAGGCCGTGTAATTTCAGTTGAAACCGATCATTCCTGTCCACATCTGTGAACTGTTTACAGTGTGTGTGTGCACTGATCTCCAGACTGGCTGCACAATTATATTGTGGTAGGACGTGCAGTGTTATTACAAGGGTACCTGAAGTCCTTCAAAATACACCGACTTGCATTATATAATAAACACAAGTCTTTCTCTAAAGCACCCCGACTAAGATCCTGCATCTTCAGCATTAACGAAAAAAAATAAGAAATCTGCTAAACACTGGATTTTCAGGGAAATAAAATTTTGGGGAGAGGGGTGCACTCTGGTACACCCACCTGCAGTACCATATGCCTGGTTCTAATCATTACTGAAAATACAAGCAATTGTATTTTTGCTAAGCATGTTGTACCGTAACATGCAAGTATAAATTGATTAGTATTAGTAAAGACAATTTTAAACCTGAGAAAGATCTAGATGTAAGCTGGGAAAATGTACATAAATAGGAGATGGGTAAAAGGTAATGGCAGTTTTTACTTTATTATTTAACGTTTTGCTATGTCTTTGAGTTGTGACTTTTTTGTGTACGTTTATATAATATATTTGACTTTTTGTCAATGTATGTATATACACACGTTATATTTTTTTGGTTCTAAACAAGCTTATGTACATATATAAACACATGAATATGTAAATATATAAACTATTTGTAGTGTGTTTTTGTTGTATTATCTAGGAAATGCATACATGTGTACTGCAAGAAATGCTTTTAACATCTAGCTTATGTATATAATGTATACATCAGTTTAGCTGTACATGTGCTGATGTATATAATATTTATGTACATGTGTATGTTCTGGTCTGTATAAAATACGTGTGTATATATCAATGTGACTTAACTGTTAATGGGCTGTTTATATGATTGATACATGCATTTTAAAATTTCGGTGTTGTTTAAATCCAGAAAAAAGTATTTCATAAAGGAAGACACCAAAACAGTTGTTTGTTTTAATTTGCATTAGTACGGCTCTCGCAAACACACTGCCAATGAGGGCGAGACGTAGCCCAGTGGTACAGCTCTCGCAAACACACTGCCAATGAGGGCGAGACGTAGCCCAGTATTACAGTGCTTGCTCGATGTGAGGTCGGTCCTGGATCAATCCCCGTCGGTGGGCTATTTGTTGTTCCAGCCAGTGCACCACGACTGGTATATCAAATGCCTTGGTATCTACTACCCTGTCTGTGGGATGCTGCATATAAATGATCCCTTGCTGCTAATCGAAAAGTGTAGCCCATGAAGTGGCGATAGCGGGTTTCCTCTCTCAGTATCTGTGTGGTCCTTAACCATATGTCTGACGCCATATAACGGTAAAATACAATGTGTTTCACTGCCAATGAAATGTTAATTTTAGTAGGTCATTGCACTGTTCAAAGCATACGCCACACTGGGTTTTAACAGTCAATACTTTTGGAAGTAATTGTAGCTTGCTACCTGTTGACATTACTGACCTTCGACACACTGACCAGGCCTGGTGCTTATAAAACTTTTAGTCTGACTCTGAGACAGTAGTCATGACAGAGACAGTAGTCATGACAGCGTTATGCAAATTGTATGTGTGTGACCTCATTAGGCCCTGGACTCGAGCTATAGACTGATATGGACTACGGGTGAGGTAACCCTAACAGAAAACCTCAGAAGTCAGAGGTATTGGGCCGCGTGGTGCACTCTAATAGACCACAATACCATACATCAACAGCTATTATGACTACTAAGCCAACATAATAAATTTTGTCCAGGGGCATGAAATAAAGCTCAAGCTCACAAACCTGGATTGCACACAACATAAAAACTAATTTCTTTAGTCGGGTTCACTTATATACATACTGCACTGCACAACATACAATACTTGTGACATATTACAACATACAACACTCGTGACATATTACCACTTGTTACCCTCCTGGTGAAGATATAGCGGTGTCGTACAAATTTCGTACGCACCACCAGGTGCGTATTACAAACTGTATTTTGATTTGTCAACGGAACAGAGTTAATTTCGATTGGTTGGACAGCGACCTTATTGGCATAACGGGACTATTTTGTTCATTCATAATTAATGTCAAGGTCAGTAACATCCACAACTTTTACTACAAATGTCATTCATTAAAAGTTGATGTAAACTGGACCGCGCGAGAAATATTTTAAAATAAAAAATAAAAATAAAAGAATGAATAGAACAATAATTAAACATATTCATTTTATTTATTATGTGGATTTTTGGTCTACAAATTGTTATTGTCAGTTGTGATTTGTGAATTCATCATTATTAAGGTCTACGACAGTAATTTTTTGGACCCTTGTTTTGGCTTCGTACACAATAAATGAAACATATCCAACGTTAATTTGTTTCATATGATATGGTAGATGTTTATTTTTTTAAACTTAATATTTTTTGTAGAATTATGAAAAAGTAAAATATACCGACCTGTAAACAGCGTTGTTTGCTTGTTGTAGAAATTTAACAGGGGTCAAGGTTAGTAGACCAGTTTTTATTTTAATCTGGCGATGCATTGTAATAATGACGTCAGAATTCCAATGACGTCACTTTGCACCTCCTTACAATAACCACAAACTGGGTACATGACGTTTCCGTTTTAAGAATGCTGGAAAAAATCCAATGCAAAATTCCTATTGATTTTTTTTTTTTTCGAACATTACTGAAGCACCTGAATATTTTTGAAGAAAATTCTGTGATTGAAAAATTGTACATTTTACGAAATATGGATTTCAAGTGAAATTACGGTAAGATATGCTATATTTATTGTGTACAAAGAAAGCCAAAACAAGGGAGCGAAAAGTGACTGTCGTCGACCTTAAAGTTATAACTTTAGTTTTCCCGTGAACACGTTTTTAACTGCAAAAATACTTGTTATTCTCTTATTGGTTGGATTTTTGGTATATATATATATGTAGTTTCATGGTATTCTACAGTTCAGTGTGTGTTTGTGTGTGTGTGTTTGTGTGTGTAATCTGCTTTAGAAATTACCTACAATAAAATGAATGGTCAACTGCCATATTTGATATTTGTTTTCCATTTTGAAAACACTGTTTGACATGGAGAATACATCATTTAACTATCTCATTTATATATTTTCCTTGAATATGCTACATAAGTGCATCTACATGAGGTAATTTAACCCGGGTTAAAAGCAACTTAGGTTAAATATGTGTAGTCTAGTAGAAGGCATACCGATATAGATCAGTTTATTAAAACCATATTTGCCTCCTTTCTTCAGCTGCATACTATTAAAAATTAGTTTTGTAGATATTACTTAAATTGAACTGCAATAACAATTCCAATACAGCACAAGACTGAACAAGAAAATATCTGCAATATCCATTGACTAGATATAAAACAACACCAATATTATATATATATATATTAACCATTATTTACTCAGGTAAGTTTTTGTGTTTTATTACTAAATATACCAGGTTAAACCCTATTATTAAAACATTTCCATGTTTGTTCCACGAGGTAACACTTATGTTTTATTAGGTTGTAGACCTCGACATGAAAATAACTGAGGGAACTGATTATTTGCTCCCTAATGTAGTTTATGGGGTGCAATTTAAAATATTACCATATTGATACTACATGTATATAAATTCACATGCCAAAGGAAACTATATATTATTCTCCTTGAAACTAATCTCAGGTGTGATGGGTAAGTAGAGAGAGATAATTGCTCCCCATAGATGTCAAGGTCTGAGGATGGCTATATTTTATTATTGCTATTTTTTGTTGCCTGCATTCAACCGGTAAGGAAGGGCAACATCATGTGGTAATTTTGCAATCTGTAAAAACAAAAGCATTTTATTATTTCAAGAAACTGTATTTAGTTTTAAGAATAAAAGAATGTATTCAGTGGAACATTATACTGTTGCCAATACATCTATATAATAAGATATGACAATAATACTATTGTAATTTTGAACTTGTAAAGTAACAACTTTGCCATTGTTTAATTATTACATATTATTTGGAAATAAAATAATTATTAAATCATAAAAATAATTAACGTAATCATGCATACAAATTTTATTATAAATACAAATTATATATATTGTAGCCCACATCATAATTATTATATTAATAATTATCTTATCATTTCAAAATTGTTAAAATTTATAATTAACATTACCTGAAAATTGCATCAACAAAAATTATATTCTGCCCAACCTGCCCTGTCCCCACTACATTCAAAGTACAGGAAACACATCGGTACTAAATATAGATTATACTAATTCAGATTCTCGTTCGTTTCTCTTATATGGCAACCCAAGCTGTTATAATACACATAAGACGTATTGCAACTATGTGTTAGCTACAAAAAATAAATGACAATATGTAAGGCATGTAAAAAGTTAATACGATAACTTTATTCTATGTAAACCAGTAATCACCAAGGCTTTGCTTCACCCCCAAAGACCCAGATGATCGGTAACTAGGCCGTGTGACGTCACGCTGGTTCCGAGAATAGTATTCTATATATACAATACTAGTGACATATTGCCACATACAATACTTGTGACATATAACCACATACATATACAATACTTGTGACATAAATAAACCAAGACAAGAAATTCCATTCTTGAAAACATTTCCAAAATGATTTCTGCCACCTCATTTTAAACTGAATTTTTGTGGTTCTATGCAATTACGGTTCAAGCACACTGTCCTGGTCACACACACCAGCTATTTGGGCTGTCTGTCCAGGTTTGTATAAACTAGCCAAAGAGAAATGGAATCTGTTGAAAGACACGTCCGTTGGGGATCCACAGGATCTTTCCACATAAAAGATCTCTTGCTGCTAATGGAAATATATAGCAGGGATTTCCTCTTAAAGAGTATGCGTCGGAATTAAATAATGTTTAACATCAACAGCTGATAATAAGTCAATGTGACAAGGGGGGTAAGCGTGTTTAAACAAAACAAACTTTATAATTTTCCTTCCTGTGGACTAGCACCCCTCCGTTCATTTATTAATCTGCTCCTGTGAGGTGACACCCCTCTGTTCATTTATTAATCTGCTCCTGTGAGGTGACACCCCTCCGTTCATTTATTAATCTGCTCCTGTGAGGTGACACCCCTCCGTTCATTTATTAATCTGCTCCTGTGAGGTGACACCCCTCTGTTCATTTATTAATCTGCTCCTGTGAGGTGACACCCCTCCGTTCATTTATTAATCTGCTCCTGTGAGGTGACAAACACCGTGTCACTACTCCAATGTGAGAGTTAAATATTTAAATGACATTGTCATAACTCCATAGAAATGTTGAATATCTGAAAACTGGTGTCACTACTCCAATGTGACAGTTGAATATTTAAATGACATTGTCATAACTCCATAGGAATGATGAATATCTGAAAACTGGTGTCACTACTCCAATGGTTGAATATTTATTTACTGAAGTTGTTATTCCAGTTGAATATTGTGAAAATGGTGTCACAACTGCATTATGGAAGTTCAGTATTAGAAGACGGCATTTTGTCATAACTTCAATGTGACAGTTGAATACACTCATGGAAAGAAATAAAGGATCACACAGATAGCAACAACAAATAATGACTGCATCAAAAATCAATTCATAATATCAGAAGTTGACTGGGAACATATTGGCAGCACATTCAACACTACATACATTCAATCCCACATTACAACTTTGTATGAAATACAGACATTACTACGCTAGTAGTGAATTCAATTTGATCTACATTTGATGTGTTCCCTTATTTAAAAATAATTATTACATCACTGACACAGTTGAATATCAGAAGACTAATGTCATGACTACATTATCAGGGTTTCTGCCACAGGGTAAAACGGGTATAACGCCATACCTATAATTTTATTTTATTATATTGACTTTTTAACAAAATTAATTACTCTCATCATTACTGTATGATTTTCTTAACCCTAACTCTAAACTTGATCCATTTTCTTTCTGGGGGAGGTCCCCCATATCCCCCGTTGACTGTGGTTGCATTCAATTCCATAGTGCCATTCCAAAAAATTTCTTTCTGGCAGAAACACTGATTATATCCGTTCACTAGAAGACAATGGGTGTCGAAAGTCTTATCATGAATCTATTAAAGTTTTTCACCAAATGTGAATTAAAGTTGAAGATGTGAATATATTTTACTATTAATTCATCAAAAGGTTAATTTGTAAATAAAATAATTTTCTTAACAGAGTTAAATTTTGTTTTATTTTGTTAGGCTAACTGAAAATTTAATTTGGCAACAGGTTTTCTTACCAAATTGCTGATAATTGTTTTTGAGGGGAGGGAGAGGAGGAGGGAGAGGAGGTGGGAGAGGGGGAGAGGGGCATTCAGCTAAAACTCTGGATTAAATGATCGGTGTTAAAAGTGTTAAACACCATTTGGACAGTTGACTATTAGATAACAGGTGTCACAACTCCATTATGAAAGTTGACCATTAGATAACAGGTGTCACAACTCCATTATGAAAGTTGACCATTAGATAACAGGTGTCACAACTCCATTATGAAAGTTGACTATTAGACGACAGGTGTCACAACTCCATTATGAAAGTTGACTATTAGACGACAGGTGTCACAACTCCATTATGAAAGTTGACTATTAGATAACAGGTGTCACAACTCCATTATGAAAGTTGACTATTAGACGACAGGTGTCACAACTCCATTATGAAAGTTGACTATTAGACGACGGGGTGTCACAACTCCATGGGAATGGGTGGAGCGAGTTTGAGAGTGAAGTTCTCGTGCTGGAAGATTGTTCCTGACCGCGATTGGCGCGGCCCTCTCACCTGCTCAAGTTTGGCCAGCTCCGTTAGGATCGCAAGCTGCAAATAATAATAATAATTAATTTTTTTTTTAATAAAACAAGTTTTTAAAAAATTAAATAATATATTTGTTAAATAAACATTAAAATAACACCATCTTTAAAGAGGCAGACTTGTAAAGCAGTCAGGCCACTAAATGGTCCCACAAAATATTATGTGAAAATATAAAATGTTTCCCAAAGAGCAGACTATTAAAACAGCTACAGTCTGTCCCACAGGGAACGCCTTTTTTCATACTATGAAATTTACAAGTTATTTATTTCTACATTGGACAAACAAATATTATTGGTTTTGTTATTTCCAAAACACTTTTACTTTTCTTCTTACATCAAACCAAACTGAAATTATTTATAAAAATGATAAAAAAAACATTTTTATAGAATAATAGGACGGACTATAGACAGCATGAAACAACACAATAAAAAAAAAAAATATAACAATGTACATTTTGTGATGTGTGTATTTACCCGTGATGGAGTTTTCATTGCCTTCCGAACATTCTCAAATGCCTGGACATGCTGTGGATTTAAGCTTTTCTATAAAACAAACACAAAAATAAATAAATAAATAAAATTTATTATTCAGTGTACAATTAACTCTAGACTTGAATTTTAGATGCAATGGCTTTCCACAAATTTCACAGTAGGAAATCTAATTATGATTTTTAATGAAGTCGAAAAAAAACAGGGCTTACCCTGTCCATTGCCAAAATTAGCCAATTGCTAATTTTTAATTTAAATTGGCTACAGTATTTAGCATTTGGCTAATGATATTTTGTTTTAGTCAACCACTTTTTAATAATTTAAAAAGAAATACTATAGAATACTTTTGAAAACTAGTACCTCTTTAGACTTAGTTTTATCCAGTTTGTTCTGCATGGTGGTGGGGGGGGGGGGGGGGGGGGGGAATGAGACCTGGTACCTCTGTAGACTTAGTTTTGTCCAGTTTGTTCTGCAGGATGGTAGTGGTAGGGGGGGGGGGGGGGGGTGGAGGGGGAGAGGATGAAAATTAAAAACTAGTACCTCATTAGACTTAGTTTTGTCCAGTTTGTTCTGCAGGACGGCTTGAGCTGGGTTGGACAGAGACCGGTGGAACCGCGAGCTGTGTAGCTGACCGGTCCGCTTGGCATTACAGCACAGATAGCAGACCAACGGCACGTGGTAACTATGACCGGTCCGCTTGGCATTACAGCACAGATAGCAGACCAACATCTCATCACCGTCGATCATGTGAACCGAGCCGAGGGCACGCAGACACGGCACATGGTAACTATGACTACATCTGTAATAGAAATTAAATATCGCAGACACAGCACGTGGTAAGTATGACTACATCTGTAATAGAAATTAAATATCGCAGACACGGCACGTGGTAACTATGACTACATCTGTAATAGAAATTAAATATCGCAGATACGGCACGTGGTAAGTATAATAGAAATTAAATATCGCAGACACGGCACGTGGTAACTATGACTACATCTATAATAGAAATTAAATATCGCAGACACGGCACGTGGTAACTATGACTACATCTCTAATAGAAATTAAATACCGCAGACACGGCACGTGGTAAGTATGACTACATCTGTAATAGAAATTAAATATCGCAGACACGGCACGTGGTAAGTATGACTACATCTGTAATAGAAATTAAATATCGCAGACACGGCACGTGGTAACTATGACTACATCTGTAACAGAAATTAAATATCGCAGACACGGCACGTGGTAAGTATGACTACATCTGTAACAGAAATTAAATATCGCAGACACGGCACGTGGTAAGTATGACTACATCTGTAACAGAAATTAAATATCGCAGACACGGCACGTGGTAACTATGACTACATCTGTAACAGAAATTAAATATCGCAGACACGGCACGTGGTAACTGTGACAACATCTGCAACAGAAATTAAATATAGCAGACACGGCACATGGTAACTATGACTACATCTGTAACAGAAATTAAATACAGCAGACACGACACTTGGTAACTGTGACTACATCTGTAGTAGAAATTAAATATCACATACACGGCACGTGGTAACTGTGACTACATCTGTAGTAGAAATTAAATATCTTATACACGGCACGTGGTAACTGTGACTACATCTGTAATGGAAATTAAATATCACAGACACGGCACGTGGTAACTGTGACTACATCTGTAATAGAAATTAAATATCACAGACACGGCACATAGTAACTGTGACTACATCTGTAGTAGAAATTAAATATAGCAGACACGGCATGTGGTAACTATGACTACATCTGTAATAGAAATTAAATATAGCAGACACGGCACGTGGTAACTATGACTACATCTGTAATAGAAATTGAAAACTTATTAATGCATCAGTTTTTACCACTAAAAAGACATTTTTTTTTAGGGCCAACCTAAGAATATATTAGTATTGTTTTTGTAAAAAAAAAAATGATGTTGGTTTGGGTTAAAGCAAAGCTGGATTAATTTATTTTAACTTGAGTTTTATGCTTATATCCAATTATGGTTTACGTACACTGTCTTGGGCACACACACCATATATCTCTGCTACCAGGGTTAGTGGTTAGTGAGAGACAAGTCGATGTAGTAGCCCTACAAGTCACTAAAAAAGTTTAAAGTTAAAAATAAACAATTATATAGCTAGCATAAAAAACAACAACTCTGGGTGGGAGTTAGTACCGGGATGCGAACCCAGTACCTACCAGACCTAAGTCTTATTTATTCGGCTCACCTGAACACAACGACTACATCTGTATCCGACAGACTGGTAAAGCCTCGGTTACACAGATTGCAGTGGTCTCCCCTTGGAACGAAGCTCCGGCTTGCAGCGCCGGTCAGACTGCGAAGGTGGACATGAAGATCATGGTTCAGAAGGTTCTTACAGGTCTTCATTAACGTCTGCAATAAATATTATTTTGTTTTTTTAATGACACTATTAGAGCGCATCGATTTATTAAATCATTGGCTATTAGATATTAAACATTATATAATTTTTTAAATAGTCTTACAGATGGAACCCGCTATATTTTTCCATTAGTAGCAAGGGATCTTTTATATGCACCATCCTACAGACAGGATAGCACATATCACAACCTTTGTGCACTGGCTGGAACGAGAAATAGTCCAATGGGCCCACTGATGCCGATTGATCCCAGACCGACCGTGCATCAAGCAAGCACTTTACCACTGGGCTACGTCCCGCCCCTCGTGTAATAAATACATCAGTTTTTAATGGATAAATGTTTAAATTATTGGGTATTTATAAATTTCAGTGCAACCTGCCATTTCAGGGTTTCTACCAGAGGGTAAAACGGGTATGGCGCCATACCCAAAAATGTTTACATAATTTTTTTTAAAGTTTAAAATTCATTACTCTGATCATTACTGTATAATGTTCTTACCCTAACCCTAAACTTAACCCATTTTCTTTCTGGGGGAGCCACCCCCCCCCCCCCCCCCCCCTCTGTTGTCTGTGGTTGCATTCAGTTCCATAGCGCCATACCCACACATTTCTTTCTGGCATAAACACTGCATTTTCAGAAATCTATTAGTCATTGTGCCTTGTTTCCAAGGTACATACATTCTGTTGCCCTTCACATGCATCTTGAGCTACTAAAATAACAAAATAACCAGAAACATAATCTGTTTGTCAAACTGAATAATTAAAACAAAGAGTTCTCGTTTAGTAATGTGTTTTAAAATAACTTTATTACCCAACCTGTCACTCGCAATGAGAAAAACATATTTAATATTTTCTTAGTTAGTAATATTATACATTGGTGTAACAATGTGGCTGGTCGATTTGGTGCTTGTGAATCAATGATCTTGTTGGTACCAAATATGATGTCATCATGGTTTGGAAAACAAACAAAATGATGTCATCACGTTTGGAAAACAAAACAAAAATGTGTTACAGTGCCTAGTTAATTACAAACTGTCACTCCTGAATAAAATCATTCACAAAGTATGTGAGCCTAGATTTCATGCAGCCCACATGTAATAATCTAAATATGTAATGGTCACCTGTTCATAGTTGTAGTTCTCCAGCATGCCTATAATAAGTTCCTTAATTTCTCCAAACTTGCCTGTGTTGTAGGCAGGGTCCTGTTAAAATAACACCACAATTTTTAAACCCATGTTAAAACAAAACATTGTACAAATAGAGAATAATACAACAGGTCATCCCTCACACAGGTATGTAAGAAAAAAAGAATCTAACAATTAATCTGCACTTGTGAAAAGTCATTGGGTTACTCCATACATTAGGATGACAACAAACTCACTGAATGTATGGACACTGACATTGTAATTGGGTTACTCCATACATTAGGATGACAACAAACTCACTGAATGAATGGACACTGACATTGTAATTGGGTTACTACATACATTAGGATGACAACAAACTCACTGAATGTATGGACACTGACATTGTAATTGGGTTACTCCATACATTAGGATGACAACAAACTCACTGAATGTATGGACACTGACATTGTAATTGGGTTACTCCATACATTAGGATGACAACAAACTCACTGAATGTATGGACACTGACATTGTAATTGGGTTACTACATACATTAGGATGGCAACAAACTCACTGAATGAATGGACACTGACATTGTAATTGGGTTACTACATACATTAGGATGGCAACAAACTCACTGAATGTATGGACACTGACATTGTAATTGGGTTACTCCATACATTAGGATGACAACAAACTCACTGAATGTATGGACACTGACATTGTAATTGGGTTACTCCATACATTAGGATGACAACAAACTCACTGAATGTATGGACACTGACATTGTAATTGGGTTACTCCATCATTAGGATGACAACAAACTCACTGAATGTATGGACACTGACATTGTAATTGGGTTACTCCATACATTAGGATGACAACGAACTCACTGAATGTATGGACACTGACATTGTAATTGGGTTACTCCATCATTAGGATGACAACAAACTCACTGAATGTATGGACACTGACATTGTAATTGGGTTACTCCATCATTAGGATGACAACAAACTCACTGAATGTATGGACACTGACAATGTAATTGGGTTACTCCATCATTAGGATGACAACAAACTCACTGAATGTATGGACACTGACATTGTAATTGGGTTACTCCATACATTAGGATGACAACAAACTCACTGAATGTATGGACACTGACATTGTAATTGGGTTACTCCATACATTAGGATGACAACAAACTCACTGAATGTATGGACACTGACATTGTAATTGGGTTACTCCATACATTAGGATGACAACGAACTCACTGAATGTATGGACACTGACATTGTAATTGGGTTACTCCATCATTAGGATGACAACAAACTCACTGAATGTATGGACACTGACATTGTAATTGGGTTACTCCATCATTAGGATGACAACAAACTCACTGAATGTATGGACACTGACAATGTAATTGGGTTACTCCATCATTAGGATGACAACAAACTCACTGAATGTATGGACACTGACATTGTAATTGGGTTACTCCATACATTAGGATGACAACAAACTCACTGAATGTATGGACACTGACATTGTAATTGGGTTACTCCATACATTAGGATGACAACAAACTCACTGAATGTATGGACACTGACATTGTAATTGGGTTACTCCATACATTAGGATGACAACAAACCCACTGAATGTATGGACACTGACATTGTAATTGGGTTACTCCATCATTAGGATGACAACAAACTCACTGAATGTATGGACACTGACAATGTAATTGGGTTACTCCATCATTAGGATGACAACAAACTCACTGAATGTATGGACACTGACATTGTAATTGGGTTACTCCATACATTAGGATGACAACAAACTCACTGAATGTATGGACACTGACATTGTAATTGGGTTACTCCATACATTAGGATGACAACAAACTCACTGAATGTATGGACACTGACATTGTAATTGGGTTACTCCATCATTAGGATGACAACAAACTCACTGAATGTATGGACACTGACATTGTAATTGGGTTACTCCATACATTAGGATGACAACAAACTCACTGAATGTATGGACACTGACATTATAATTGGGTTACTCCATACATTAGGATGACAACAAACTCACTGAATGTATGGACACTGACATTGTAATTGGGTTACTACATACATTAGGATGACAACAAACTCACTGAATGTATGGACACTGACATTGTAATTGGGTTACTCCATCATTAGGATGACAACAAACTCACTGAATGTATGGACACTGACATTATAATTGGGTTACTACATACATTAGTATGACAGCAAACTCATTTAATGTATGGACACTGACATTATAAACAAGAACATGTATTTAATATGTAATATTAGTCATTCAGAAGATTTTATCAGTTGGAAATGTTACAATGGCAGGGGTCGAATTACAGTTTTTGGGTGAGGATGCCAAGTGTTGCCCCTGGTTTAAAAACCAAAATTAGGGCAACAAGGCAAGCTGGGAGGGCAAGTAAGATAAACGTTTCCTTGAAAAGAGATGCACAGACAACTTACTTTCTATCATGTCTTCTCAGACAAACATTATTTTACTATACAGGGCACCACAAAATGTTTCTTGCCATTGACAATATCTGATTTGTGGGCCATAACAACATAATTATGTAAGGAGCGCATTCATAGGACTTGCTGTTGGTACCGTGGTAACTTTCAAACCCTGCAATGGTAGCAAACTCAGGACAAACATTTTAACATACATTTTCCACTTGAGTAAAGTAAAGTCTGTTTTATGTAACGACGCCACTAGAGCACATTGATTTTTTACCTTATCATCAGCTATTGGACATCAGGTCATTCTGACACTGTTTTTTTTAGAGGAAACCCACTGTTGCCACATGGGGTACTCTTTTACGACTGGCAGCAAGGGATCTTTTATTTGTGCTTCCCACAGGCAGGATAGCACAAACCATGGCCTTTGTTGAACCAGTTATGGATCACTGGGCGGTGCAAGTGGTTTACACCTACCCATTGAGCCTTGCGGAGTACTCACTCAGGGTTTGGAGTCGGTATCTGGATTAAAAATCCCATGCCTCGACTGGGATCCGAACCCAGTACCTACCAGCCTGTAGACCGATGGCCTAACCACGATGACACCGAGGATGGTTTTTCCACTCGATAACACACAAACACATCTAAAAAAACTACTCACCTGCATTATCTTCTGCAAGATGGCTGGAGGTGCAATGTATCCCATCATGCTGTTCAAAACATGGTGAGTCATTTCCTTGAAGTCTGAAATAAAGGAAATACAATGGTAAAGATTGTCTAATGTGAAATCAGTGAAATATTACAGCTTTTCATCAATGTCTCCAAGTGTGAAATAAATGTGTAATGACACCGCAGTACAAGAAAACACATCAGCTATATATATATACTCGCGGAAAAAAGTTCCTGTGCACCAAATAATTGCATATAGAATATAATTTACTTGAAATCTGGTCATAAAAATTTCAGTAAATGAACATGTAACCACTCCCGTCGATATTCCTGCGGTGTCCTGTCAATTCAATGAATTATTCATGCTTTGTGACCACAAGTTGCATTACTAGAATTCTTTGTCACATGCTCCTGTTTGATGTCATTTTTCTTATTATTGGACTTTAAAACTATTGTATGGAATCTCATCACTCAGAAAAACATTTTTGTTGGTATCTGATCATCGTCAGTGTGATGCCACGCCTCCCAGAAAATGGACTCCTTCGAACTATGGGTATGATTGAGGTTAGAATGGAACAAACGCTGTTGCTAGTAATTTTGGTATTCATTGGTGTTCATCAGAACACTATGCAATATCTGCGGAGATGTTCTCGACAGTTTAGAGGTACTAGGGACTTCCATGTTTAGGGAGTCGGCACGTGACACCACGTCAGCAAATCGTCAGTATTAAGCGGGTACACATATGGAATCATTTGGAAATGATACGTTTAACATCCTAATGCATCTCTGAGTTAAGCCTAATCAGTGGAAGATCTGAACGTAACCGATTAGGTGATAACAAAGTACGACCATGACCGTACATCAGTACGTTGTTTTGTTACATCGTCACCGACGGCGCACCAAGCATTGTGTAAACAGTACTTCAGGTTCAGAAGGCAGGAGAGGATCACCGTACTTTTAACAGATAAATAGTACATCTATGTAAATCACAATATTTTAAAATTTTAAAAACATAAGTCCTACTGAAATTTTAATGATACACAGGAACCTTTTCCCGTGAGTATATATATATATATATATATATATATATATATATATATATACAGTCAGACCTGTTCTAGCGACTGCCTGTAATCAGCAGTCACCTGCCTTAAGCCGCCACTTTTTTCCCTCCCAAACAATTTATAATGTTAATGCACCTGTAATAAACGGTCACCCGTCTAACGCGGTCAGCTGCCACCTAAATCGGATCCCAAATCGCTAAAATACCTGTATTAAGTAGCCACATTAAATGTGTACTATTATACAAAGGGGATATTTTACCAACAGTGACAAGGTGCAGCAAATAATCGATCTACACACCTTCAGGAATACTAGTTCCCGTTCAGTCACGACATCTCTACTGTGTATCAACTAAGAAAGTATGATTCTGGAATGCATCTAATTGCCTCTAGCACAAGAATACACATCAACTATTGGATGTATATATATGTATATCATGGCATATCATTAACATAATGACACCCCAGCACAAGAATACACATCAACTATTGGATGTATATATATTATATCATGGCATATCATTAACATAATGACACCCCAGCACAAGAATACACATCAACTATTGGATGTATATATATATATATATTATATCATGGCATATCATTAACATAATGACACCCCAGCACAAGAATACACATCAACTATTGGATGTATATATATTATATCATGGCATATCATTAACATAATGACACCCCAGCACAAGAATACACATCAACTATTGGATGTATATATATATGTATATCATGGCATATCATTAACATAATGACACCCCAGCACAAGAATACACATCAACTATTGGATGTATATATATATGTATATCATGGCATATCATTAACATAATGACACCCCAGCACAAGAATACACATCAACTATTGGATGTATATATATATGTATATCATGGCATATCATTAACATAATGACACCCCAGCACAAGAATACACATCAACTATTGGATGTATATATATTATATCATGGCATATCATTAACATAATGACACCCCAGCACAAGAATACACATCAACTATTGGATGTATATATATTATATCATGGCATATCATTAACATAATGACACCCCAGCACAAGAATACACATCAACTATTGGATGTATATATATATGTATATCATGGCATATCATTAACATAATGACACCCCAGCACAAGAATACACATCAACTATTGGATGTATATATATTATATTATGGCATATCATTAACATAATGACACCCCAGCACAAGAATACACATCAACTATTGGATGTACAGTATACCCTCGATTTACCGCCTACTGTGGTACCTACGTGATTGTGGCGTTATATCGAGTTGGCGTTAAAGTGAGGGTGCCAAGGATGCGCCACCAAACATATTTTCCATTTAATACATCTGCATGTATTAAATGTCAGTTTGTTTAAAACGACAATAAACAAAAACAGAAAAAACAAGGTAACAAGTTAAACATTAATTTTAATTTGTCAATCAGCAATGAACAATGGAAATATAAAAACGTAAACAAGTACGGTGAAACGGTACAGTAACTTTGATTAGCACAGTGTCAAAGTGAATCCTTTTTAAAAAAGTCCAGTTTATTTTTCTGCTGTGTGCTCAGTAGAATTAACTCGTTCACTCTTGTTTGGAAAGAAATCATCGAATTTACATCGGACTTAACTGAATGTGGATTACCTTCTATAAACCGAAGAACTGTTTTGATCGCGTATCGCACACATACCGCTGAGGGAACTTCTTCCGGTCTAATAGGACACGTTTGCGTTTAGAATCCATTTTACTGCAATGAAATGCCTGATCGGTACCATGATATTTATCCCAAATGCTGAGTTGAAACTCGCATAGAGGCCCTGCTCTTACAAAAGCTTTTCAATTTTCAATTCTTTATTCACTTTGAGCTTTGCAACTAACTCATCAGCTTATACAGCTTACACACAATAACAGTTAAAAAGGATGTTTCTTTATTTATTAAACGCGGGTCATACTTGATTAGGACTAAAACAACTGATGTTACGCATTTACCCAGAATGGCCCGATCAAATGCACCGATGAAATCCCTTATTGTCACGTGATCATCAAACCGGTTTTTTGTCTGGTACCGCTACTTCTTTGAACTGCGGAATCACTGCACTGACAACTAACTGTAACACAGTCAATCATTAAACAATACGAAAAGTAACAACTCCTGTAGAGCTTAATTACGGCCAATGTACTCCTGTCGAGCCGCTTGATTACAGCTAATTGGAGCACGGGCGATATAATCGAGGGGACTGTAACATCTAAAATGCATTTTATTCAAAAAGATGTTTGGCGGATGGCGGATAGCGAGGGTGGCGCTAAATAGAGGGAATTAACCAAGAAAACAAATGGTACTTGGAAGAAAGTTGGCGATACGAGAGGTTGGCGTTAAATCGGGGGGCGGTAAATCGAGGTTATACTGTATATATATATATTACATCATGGCATATCATTAACATAATGACACCCCAGCCCAAGAATACACATCAACTATTGGATGTATATATATATGTATATCATGGCATATCATTAACATAATGACACCCCAGCACAAGAATACACATCAACTATTGGATGTATATATATTATATCATGGCATATCATTAACATAATGACACCCCAGCACAAGAATACACATCAACTATTGGATGTATATATATATGTATATCATGGCATATCATTAACATAATGACACCCCAGCACAAGGATTGTCGTTTAGAACAGATAAATCAACTTCCACCGAGTGGATTCGAACCACATGGACCCTCTGTATGAGAGTCAAGTGCTCTACAAGCTGAGCCAATAGAGACATTCTGACTATCTACTGCCGATAGAACCACTTTATACTAACACAAATACATATCAAACAATGTGACTTGAAAAGAAACCTTTTAAAATTCAATGACATCACCGAACCAAAACATGATGGGTAATAGTTTGTTTTCATTTCAACTTATATTCATGCTTATATCCAATTAAAGTTCAAGCACGCTGTCCTGGGCACACACACCTCATCTATCTGGGCTGTCCAGGACAGTGGATTAGTTGTTAGTTGATAGTGGTTAGTGAGAGAGAAGAGGGTGTAGTGGTATTACACCTACCCATTGCGTCGTTAAAACTCTCTCGGTGTGAGCCGGTACTGGGCCGTCTGTCCAGGACAGTAAGTTAGTGGTTAGTGAGAGAGAAGAGGGTGTAGTAGTATTACACCTACCACCGAGTCATTAAAACTCGCTCTGGGTGGCAGCCGGTACCATGCTGTGAACCCAGTATCTACCAGCCTCATGTCCGATGGCTTAACCACGACACCACCGAGGCTGGTACCAGGCTGTGAACCCAGTACCTACCAGCCTCATGTCCGATGGCTTAACCACGACACCACCGAGGCCGGTACCAGGCTGTGAACCCAGTATCTACCAGCCTCATGTCCGATGACTTAACCACGACACCACTGAGGCCGGTACCGGGCTGTGAACCCAGTACCTACCAGCCTCATGTCCGATGGCTTAACCACGACACCACTGAGGCCGGTACTGGGCTGTGAACCCAGTACCTACCAGCCTCATGTCCGATGGCTTAACCACGACACCACCGAGGCCAGTACCGGGCTGTGAACCCAGTACCTACCAGTCTCATGTCCGATGACTTAACCACAACACCACCGAGGCCAGTACCGGGCTGTGAACCCAGTACCTACCAACCTCATGTCCGATGGCTTAACCACGACACCACTGAGGCCGGTTTCATGTTTTCTGTTAGATATTATTTTACATCTCATTGAGTAGGTCTCTCTCCATGACAGGTTGCTCATGCTTTCTGTACACTCGCATAAAGAGGAAAAGACTTAGTGGTCAGTGTGCTGGCTCTCCACTTTCATCTTATTACTTCTATCTCCATCATCAGACATCTTCACTGTGGGTCATTGTTGCTGTTGTATTTATTATCTGGAAATGTTTTTTAAATTGCACACAAAAAGAAAGAAGAAGCAGCACTCAAAATGAAGGATGGTACAATGAATACCACCGGTCTTATTGCTTGGTAGGTACTAGGTTCACAACTTGGCATCGGCTCCCACCCGTTTTATGGGTAGGTGTAAGGCCACTACATTGACTTTTCTCTCACTAACCACTAACCGACTGTCCTGGACAGACAGCCCTGATAGTTGAAGTGTGAGCACAAATATAACTATAAATGAATGAATGAAAATGGATACCATCAAGAAACTGTTTGTCAGTGATGTCCTTCAGCTTCCTCTGAGGAGACATGATGCATTCCAAGAGAGGAAACCACAGAGACTGCAACAACAAATACACACACAATGAAAAACAATTCTTATAAAAACACCTTACTACCAGCCTAATACACTACATGCTTTTATAACGTATGTCACTGTCATACATCTATAAAATTACAAAAATGAAAAAACCCAAATCTTATAAAACCACCTCACTGCAAGCATAACATGCTACATGATTTTATAGTTTGTATCGGTTCTACACAGATACATTTACCTAAAATGACAAATAATTTGTAGAAAACTTGGAAACAGAGGACTTTTTGAAGATTTAAAGCTACATGTATTTAATTGGCTGTGGGGATGTCTGGACAAGGCTACTGAAATAGGGGGAAATGCCATTGGTTTGAGGTCAGGTTAAGTTGAAAAGAGTTTTACGTCACCTCTCTCCCGGCTTCATCCATCTTGCCCGAGTTTCTCTGACACAGCTGAATGATGACAAGTAACACAGTCTCCACTTCATGAAACAGAACAGTCGGGTCTGAAATTGAATACAGTATACTACAACACACCATATTACACACTGTGTGATATACACCATATTAAACACACATTACACACTGTAGCAAACACACCACATAACTCAGTGTCATACACACATTACACACTGTCATACACAGCACATTAGTGTCATACACAGCACATTACACACTGTCATACACAGCACATTACACAGTGTCACACACAGCACATTACACACTGTGTCACACACAGCACATTGCACACTGTCATACACACCATATTACACACTGTGTCACACAGCACATTACACACTGTGTCACACACAAAACACTACACACTGTGTCATACACAGCACGTTACACACTGTGCCATACACAACACGTTACACACTGTGCCATACACAGCACGTTGCACACTGTGCCATACACAGCACATTACACACTGTGCCATACACAGCATGTTACACACTGTGTCATACACACCATATTACACACTGTGTCACACAGCACATTACACACTGTGTCACACACAAAACACTACACACTGTGCCACACTAAACACTGTGTCATACACACCACATTACACGCTGTGCCATACACAACACATTACACACTGTGTCATACACAGCACATTACACACTGTGTCATACACAGCACTTTACACACTATCATACACACCATATTACACAATGTCATACACACTACTACACAGTTATACACACCATATTACACACTGTGTCATACACACTGTGTCATACACACCACATTACCATATTACATACCATGTCACAAAAACCACATTACATTGTATTCCTTGCTGCTATTCCAGCAGGAGTGGCATGAGCAGCAGATTTATAACTTTTCTCTCTTGACCTCAGACTAAAATAACCCCATACAACACAAATATCAGTAGTTTAAAATGAGACCTGACCATGTCATGTCATATGGACTGCAATAAAAACTCCTCCAGATAATCTCTAAAATGCAATAGCATGTTAACACTGACAAGGAGCAAGAGACAATTCCTGCTCAAAATATATATATTTTGATGATCAGATTCACAAGCAGCTGTGTTCTACAACTGATTCTAATTTCTAGCTTTTGCTTCAAGATTTAAATCTAGGACTCTAAGATTGCTTGAGTTTTGAGTGTTGGACACCAAAGTGCCATAGTTAAAAACAGAAATATATTTTTCCTTTTCTCTCTAAGATATGTTATGATTATTATCGTACCCCGAGTCGCGGATTCCCCGGCTTGTAACACCTCCACCAGCAACTTCATCTTACTCTGTAGATTCTGAAAAAATAACACACTATTGGACACTGTCCTGCCTTTGTTTAGATATTACCGACTCACAAAGTCTTTTCAAGGACTAAAATTAATTACATTTTCTGGTTTAGAACATCAAAACACCTGCAATTACATGTACCTACGGCCATTACTTCTTTATTTAATCTTTTAGATGTGATATTCACCATTCTAGGTTACGTCAATATTTAATCTTTTAGATGTGATATTCACCATTCTAGGTTACTTCTTTATTTAATCTTTTAGATGTAATATTCACTATTCTAGGTTACTTCCTTATTTAATCTTTTAGATGTGATATTCACCATTCTAGGTTACGTCAATATTTAATCTTTTAGATGCGATATTCACCATTCTAGGTTACTTCCTTATTTAATCTTTTAGATGTGATATTCACCATTCCAGGTTACTTCCTTATTTAATCTTTTAGATGTGATATTCACCATTCTAGGTTACTTCCTTATTTAATCTTTTAGATGTGATATTCACCATTCTAGGTTACTTCAATATTTAATCTTTTAGATGTGATATTCACCATTCTAAGTTACTTCCTTATTTAATCTTTTCGATGTGATATTCACCATTCTAGGTTACGTCAATATTTAATCTGTTAGATGTGATATTCACCATTCTAGGTTACTTCACTATTTAATCTTTTCGATGTGATATTCACCATTCTAAGTTACTTCCTTATTTAATCTTTTCGATGTGATATTCACCATTCTAGGTTACTTCCTTATTTAATCTTTTAGATGTGATATTCACCATTCTAGGTTACTTCAATATTTAATCTTTTAGATGTGATATTCACCATTCTAGGTTACGTCAATATTTAATCTTTTAGATGTGATATTCACCATTCTAGGTTACGTCAATATTTAATCTGTTAGATGTGATATTCACCATTCTAGGTTACTTCAATATTTAATCTTTTAGATGTGATATTCACCATTCTAGGTTACTTCCTTATTTAATCTTTTAGATGTGATATTCACCATTCTAGGTTACTTCAATATTTAATCTGTTACATGAGATATTCACCATTCTAGGTTACGTCAATATTTAATCTGTTACATGTGATATTCACCATTCTAGGTTACTTCTATATTTAATCTTTTAGATGTGATATTCACCATTCTAGGTTACTTCAATATTTAATCTTTTCGATGTGATATTCACCATTCTAGGTTACGTCAATATTTAATCTTTTAGATGTGATATTCACCATTCTAGGTTACTACAATATTTAATCTTTTAGATGTGATATTCACCATTCTAGGTTACGTCAATATTTAATCTTTTAGATGTGATATTCACCATTCTAGGTTACTTCCTTATTTAATCTTTTAGATGTGATATTCACCATTCTAGGTTACGTCAATATTTAATCTTTTAGATGTGATATTCACCATTCTAGGTTACGTCAATATTTAATCTTTTAGATGTGATATTCACCATTCTAGGTTACTTCCTTATTTAATCTTTTAGATGTGATATTCACCATTCTAGGTTACTTCAATATTTAATCTTTTAGATGTGATATTCACCATTCTAGGTTACGTCAATATTTAATCTTTTAGATGTGATATTCACCATTCTAGGTTACTTCCTTATTTAATCTTTTAGATGTGATATTCACCATTCTAGGTTACGTCAATATTTAATCTTTTAGATGTGATATTCACCATTCTAGGTTACGTCAATATTTAATCTTTTAGATGTGATATTCACCATTCTAGGTTACTTCCTTATTTAATCTTTTAGATGTGATATTCACCATTCTAGGTTACTTCAATATTTAATCTTTTAGATGTGATATTCACCATTCTAGGTTACGTCAATATTTAATCTTTTAGATGTGATATTCACCATTCTAGGTTACGTCAATATTTAATCTTTTAGATGTGATATTCACCATTCTAAGTTACTTCCTTATTTAATCTTTTAGATGTGATATTGACCATTCTAGGTTACGTCAATATTTAATCTGTTAGATGAGATATTCACCATTCTAAGTTACTTCCTTATTTAATCTGTTAGATGTGATATTGACCATTCTAGGTTACTTCCTTATTTAATCTTTTAGATGCGATATTCACCATTCTAGGTTACTTCCTTATTTAATCTTTTAGATGTGATATTCACCATTCTAGGTTACGTCAATATTTAATCTTTTAGATGTGATATTCACCATTCTAGGTTACTTCCTTATTTAATCTTTTAGATGTGATATTCACCATTCTAGGTTACGTCAATATTTAATCTTTTAGATGTGATATTCACCATTCTAAGTTACTTCCTTATTTAATCTTTTAGATGTGATATTCACCATTCTAGGTTACTTCCTTATTTAATCTTTTAGATGTGATATTCACCATTCTAGGTTACTTCCTTATTTAATCTTTTAGATGCGATATTCACCATTCTAGGTTACGTCAATATTTAATCTTTTAGATGCGATATTCACCATTCTAGGTTACTTCCTTATTTAATCTTTTAGATGTGATATTCACCATTCTAGGTTACTTCCTTATTTAATCTTTTAGATGTGATATTCACCATTCTAGGTTACGTCAATATTTAATCTTTTAGATGCGATATTCACCATTCTAGGTTACTTCCTTATTTAATCTTTTAGATGTGATATTCACCATTCTAGGTTACTTCCTTATTTAATCTTTTAGATGTGATATTCACCATTCTAGGTTACGTCAATATTTAATCTTTTAGATGCGATATTCACCATTCTAGGTTACTTCCTTATTTAATCTTTTAGATGTGATATTCACCATTCTAGGTTACGTCAATATTTAATCTTTTAGATGCGATATTCACCATTCTAGGTTACTTCCTTATTTAATCTTTTAGATGTGATATTCACCATTCTAGGTTACTTCTATATTTAATCTTTTAGATGTGATATTCACCATTCTAGGTTACTTCAATATTTAATCTTTTCGATGTGATATTCACCATTCTAGGTTACGTCAATATTTAATCTTTTAGATGTGATATTCACCATTCTAGGTTACTTCCTTATTTAATCTTTTAGATGTGATATTCACCATTCTAGGTTACTTCAATATTTAATCTTTTAGATGTGATATTCACCATTCTAGGTTACGTCAATATTTAATCTTTTAGATGTGATATTCACCATTCTAGGTTACGTCAATATTTAATCTTTTAGATGTGATATTCACCATTCTAAGTTACTTCC
The DNA here is from genome assembly GCF_016097555.1 of Gigantopelta aegis. NCBI lineage: Eukaryota > Metazoa > Mollusca > Gastropoda > Neomphalida > Peltospiridae > Gigantopelta > Gigantopelta aegis. Next base: position 1,003,873 of record NC_054711.1, read on the forward strand.
TTATTTAATCTTTTAGATGTGATATTGACCATTCTAGGTTACGTCAATATTTAATCTGTTAGATGAGATATTCACCATTCTAAGTTACTTCCTTATTTAATCTGTTAGATGTGATATTGACCATTCTAGGTTACTTCCTTATTTAATCTTTTAGATGCGATATTGACCATTCTAGGTTACTTCCTTATTTAATCTTTTAGATGCGATATTCACCATTCTAGGTTACGTCAATATTTAATCTTTTAGATGTGATATTCACCATTCTAGGTTACTTCCTTATTTAATCTTTTAGATGTGATATTCACCATTCTAGGTTACGTCAATATTTAATCTTTTAGATGTGATATTCACCATTCTAAGTTACTTCCTTATTTAATCTTTTAGATGTGATATTCACCATTCTAGGTTACTTCCTTATTTAATCTTTTAGATGTGATATTCACCATTCTAGGTTACTTCAATATTTAATCTTTTAGATGTGATATTCACCATTCTAGGTTACTTCCTTATTTAATCTTTTAGATGTGATATTCACCATTCTAGGTTACTTCCTTATTTAATCTTTTAGATGCGATATTCACCATTCTAGGTTACGTCAATATTTAATCTTTTAGATGCGATATTCACCATTCTAGGTTACTTCCTTATTTAATCTTTTAGATGTGATATTCACCATTCTAGGTTACTTCCTTATTTAATCTTTTAGATGTGATATTCACCATTCTAGGTTACGTCAATATTTAATCTTTTAGATGCGATATTCACCATTCTAGGTTACTTCCTTATTTAATCTTTTAAATGTGATATTCACCATTCTAGGTTACTTCCTTATTTAATCTTTTAGATGTGATATTCACCATTCTAGGTTACGTCAATATTTAATCTTTTAGATGCGATATTCACCATTCTAGGTTACTTCCTTATTTAATCTTTTAGATGTGATATTCACCATTCTAGGTTACGTCAATATTTAATCTTTTAGATGTGATATTCACCATTCTAGGTTACTTCCTTATTTAATCTTTTAGATGTGATATTCACCATTCTAGGTTACTTCCTTATTTAATCTTTTAGATGCGATATTCACCATTCTAGGTTACGTCAATATTTAATCTTTTAGATGCGATATTCACCATTCTAGGTTACTTCCTTATTTAATCTTTTAGATGTGATATTCACCATTCTAGGTTACTTCCTTATTTAATCTTTTAGATGTGATATTCACCATTCTAGGTTACGTCAATATTTAATCTTTTAGATGTGATATTCACCATTCTAGGTTACTTCAATATTTAATCTTTTAGATGTGATATTCACCATTCTAGGTTACTTCCTTATTGTTTTTGTAACAAATGTTTTGTAACTTCATTTTGCAAATGTCAGAATATCAAGACAAACGAATAATACATGTATATCCATCCCCTTTTTGTATTAACCTTTAGACAACTGGATTAATTTTTGACAAAAACCACATTGAGGGGGTATAAATTTACAACTTTTTCTCACATATTTTTGTTTTTTAAAATTCTCAAATGCTTAAAATAATTTTCATATCTGAAAGGATATTTATTATGTCATGAAATATAGTTGACAGCAAAAAGGTGCAGTTCAAAATTAAAAACTCCACAGCATTGCCAATAGTGAATATCACATCTAAAAGATTAAATAAGGAAGTAACCTAGAATGGTGAATATCACATCTAACAGATTAAATTTTGACGTAACCTAGAATGGTGAATATCACATCTAAAAGATTAAATATTGACGTAACCTAGAATGGTGAATATCACATCTAAAAGATTAAATATAGACGTAACCTAGAATGGTGAATATCACATCTAAAAGATTAAATATAGAAGTAACCTAGAATGGTGAATATCACATCTAAAAGATTAAATAAGGAAGTAACCTAGAATGGTGAATATCACATCTAAAAGATTAAATAAGGAAGTAACTTAGAATGGTGAATATCACATCTAACAGATTAAATATGGAAGTAACCTAGAATGGTGAATATCACATCTAAAAGATTAAATAAGGAAGTAACCTAGAATGGTGAATATCACATCTAAAAGATTAAATAAGGAAGTAACCTAGATTGGTGAATATCACATCTAAAAGATTAAATAAGGAAGTAACCTAGAATGGTGATTATCACATCGAAAAGATTAAATATTGAAGTAACCTAGAATGGTGAATATCACATCTAAAAGATTAAATAAGGAAGTAACCTAGAATGGTGAATATCACATCTAAAAGATTAAATATTGACGTAACCTAGAATGGTGAATATCACATCTAAAAGATTAAATATTGACGTAACCTAGAATGGTGAATATCACATCTAAAAGATTAAATAAGGAAGTAACCTAGAATGGTGAATATCACATCTAAAAGATTAAATATTGACGTAACCTAGAATGGTGAATATCACATCTAAAAGATTAAATATTGAAGTAACCTAGAATGGTGAATATCACATCTAAAAGATTAAATATTGACGTAACCTAGAATGGTGAATATCACATCTAAAAGAATAAATAAGGAAGTAACCTAGAATGGTGAATATCACATCTAAAAGATTAAATATTGACGTAACCTAGAATGGTCAATATCACATCTAAAAGATTAAATAAGGAAGTAACCTAGAATGGTGAATATCACATCTAAAAGATTAAATATTGACGTAACCTAGAATGGTGAATATCACATCTAAAAGATTAAATATTGAAGTAACCTAGAATGGTGAATATCGCATCTAAAAGATTAAATATTGACGTAACCTAGAATGGTGAATATCACATCTAAAAGATTAAATATTGACGTAACCTAGAATGGTGAATATCACATCTAAAAGATTAAATATTGACGTAACCTAGAATGGTGAATATCACATCTAAAAGATTAAATATTGACGTAACCTAGAATGGTGAATATCACATCTAAAAGATTAAATATTGAAGTAACTTAGAATGGTGAATATCACATCTAAAAGATTAAATAAGGAAGTAACCTAGAATGGTGAATATCACATCTAACAGATTAAATAAGGAAGTAACCTAGAATGGTGAATATCACATCTAAAAGATTAAATAAGGAAGTAACCTAGAATGGTGAATATCACATCTAAAATATTAAATATTGAAGTAACCTAGAATGGTGAATATCACATCTAAAAGATTAAATAAGGAAGTAACCTAGAATGGTGAATATCACATCTAAAAGATTAAATATTGACGTAACCTAGAATGGTGAATATCACATCTAAAAGATTAAATATTGAAGTAACCTAGAATGGTGAATATCACATCCAAAAGATTAAATAAAGAAGTAACCTAGAATGGTGAATATCACATCGAAAAGATTAAATAAGGAAGTAACCTAGAATGGTGAATATCACATCTAAAAGATTAAATATTGAAGTAACCTAGAATGGTGAATATCGCATCTAAAAGATTAAATATTGACGTAACCTAGAATGGTGAATATCACATCTAAAAGATTAAATAAGGAAGTAACCTAGAATGGTGAATATCACATCTAAAAGATTAAATATTGACGTAACCTAGAATGGTGAATATCACATCTAAAAGATTAAATATTGAAGTAACCTAGAATGGTGAATATCACATCGAAAAGATTAAATAAGGAAGTAACCTAGAATGGTGAATATCACATCGAAAAGATTAAATAAGGAAGTAACCTAGAATGGTGAATATCACATCTAAAAGATTAAATATTGAAGTAACCTAGAATGGTGAATATCGCATCTAAAAGATTAAATATTGACGTAACCTAGAATGGTGAATATCACATCTAAAAGATTAAATAAGGAAGTAACCTAGAATGGTGAATATCGCATCTAAAAGATTAAATATTGACGTAACCTAGAATGGTGAATATCACATCTAAAAGATTAAATAAGGAAGTAACCTAGAATGGTGAATATCACATCTAAAAGATTAGAATATTGACGTAACCTAGAATGGTGAATATCACATCTAAAAGATTAAATAAGGAAGTAACCTAGAATGGTGAATATCACATCTAAAAGATTAAATATTGAAGTAACCTAGAATGGTGAATATCGCATCTAAAAGATTAAATAATGACGTAACCTAGAATGGTGAATATCACATCTAAAAGATTAAATAAGGAAGTAACCTAGAATGGTGAATATCGCATCTAAAAGATTAAATATTGACGTAACCTAGAATGGTGAATATCACATCTAAAAGATTAAATAAGGAAGTAACCTAGAATGGTGAATATCACATCTAAAAGATTAAATATTGACGTAACCTAGAATGGTGAATATCACATCTAAAAGATTAAATAAGGAAGTAACCTAGAATGGTGAATATCACATCTAAAAGATTAAATATTGAAGTAACCTAGAATGGTGAATATCGCATCTAAAAGATTAAATATTGACGTAACCTAGAATGGTGAATATCACATCTAAAAGATTAAATAAGGAAGTAACCTAGAATGGTGAATATCGCATCTAAAAGATTAAATATTGACGTAACCTAGAATGGTGAATATCACATCTAAAAGATTAAATAAGGAAGTAACCTAGAATGGTGAATATCACATCTAAAAGATTAAATATTGACGTAACCTAGAATGGTGAATATCACATCTAAAAGATTAAATAAGGAAGTAACCTAGAATGGTGAATATCACATCTAAAAGATTAAATATTGACGTAACCTAGAATGGTGAATATCGCATCTAAAAGATTAAATATTGACGTAACCTAGAATGGTCAATATCACATCTAAAAGATTAAATAAGGAAGTAACCTAGAATGGTGAATATCACATCTAAAAGATTAAATATTGACGTAACCTAGAATGGTGAATATCACAACTAAAAGATTAAATATTGACGTAACCTAGAATGGTGAATATCACACATCTAAAAGATTAAATATTATGACAAATTACCTCAATAACAATTCCAAAGGCTCCCTGGATGTCCCCGGCTTTCTCCAGCAGATACGCTGTAGCCTCCGACATCTTGTGTTTACGACAAATCTGAAAAGATGTAATCTGACTCTCAGTATGTGACATTCAGTTTTCTTCTTACGCTTGTCAGTACGGGGCGAGATCTAGCTCAGTCAGTGGATTCTATAGGTACAAACCTCAAGTCTATACCTTACAATGGTGACAGATTCTATAGGTACAAACCTCAAGTCTATACCTCACAATGGTGACAGATTCTATAGGTACAACCTCAAGTCTATATCTCACAATGGTGACAGATTCTATAGGTACAAACCTCAAGTCTATACCTCACAATGGTGACAGATTCTATAACTACAAACCTCAAGTCTATACCTCACAATGGTGACAGATTCTATAGCTACAAACCTCAAGTCTATACCTCACAATGGTGACAGATTCTATAGCTACCTCAAGTCTATACCTCACAATGGTGACAGATTCTATAGGTACAAACCTCAAGTCTATACTTCACAATGGTGACAGATTCTATAGGTACAAACCTCAAGTCTATACCTCACAATGGTGACAGATTCTATAGGCACACACCTCAAGCCTATACCTCATAATGGTGACAGATTCTATAGGCACAAACCTCAAGTCTATACCTCACAATGGTGACAGATTCTATTAGTACAAATCTTGAGAGTCTATACCTCACAATGGTGACAGATTCTATAGGTACAAACCTCGAGAGTCTATACCGCACAATGGTGACAGATTCTATAGGTACAAACCTCTAGAGTCTATACCTCACAATGGTGACAGATTCTATTAGTACCAACCTCGAATCTATACCTCACTATGATGACAGATTCTATAGGTACAAACTTCAAGAAAAGAAAGAAAAAAAGAAATGTTTTATTTAACGACGCACTCAACACATTTTATTTACGGTTATATGGCGTCAGACATATGGTTAAGGACCACACAGATTTTGAGAGGAAACCCGCTGTCGCCACTACATGCGCTCCTCTTTCCGATTAGCAGCAAGGGATCTTTTATTTGCGCTTCCCACAGACAGGATAGCACAAACCATAGCCTTTGTTGAACCAGTTATGGATCACTGGTCGGTGCAAGTGGTTTACACCTACCCATTGAGCCTTGCGGAGCTCAAACCTCAAGAGTCTATCCCTCACAATGGTGACAGATTCTGTTAGTACAAACCTCAAGTCTTCATGTTGCCGTATCTATACCTCACAATGGTGACAGATTCTATAGGTACAAACCTCAAGAGTCTTCATGTTGCCGTATCTATACCTCACAATGGTGACAGATTCTGTTGGTACAACCCTTGAGTCTTCATGTTGCCATATCTATACCTCACAATGGTGACAGATTCTGTGTGTACAAACCTCTAGAGTCTTCATGTTGCTGTATCTATACCTCACAATGGTGACAGATTCTGTGGGTACAAACCTCTAGAGTCTTCATGTTGCTGTATCTATACCTCACAATGGTGACAGATTCTGTGGGTACAAACCTCAAGAGTCTATACCTCACAATGGTGACAGATTCTGTTGGTACAAACCTCAAGAGTCTATACCTCACAATGGTGACAGATTCTGTTGGTACAAACCTCAAGAGTCTTCATGTTGCTGTATCTATACCTCACAATGGTGACAGATTCTATTGGTACAAACCTCAAGAGTCTTCATGTTGCCGTATCTATACCTCACAATGGTGACAGATTCTATTGGTACAAACCTCTAGAGTCTTCATGTTGCCGTATCTATACCTCACAATGGTGACAGATTCTATTGGTACAAACCTCAAGAGTCTTCATGTTGCCGTATCTATACCTCACAATGGTGACAGATTCTATTGGTACAAACCTCTAGAGTCTTCATGTTGCTGTATCTATACCTCACAATGGTGACAGATTCTGTGGGTACAAACCTCAAGAGTCTATACCTCACAATGGTGACAGATTCTGTTGGTACAAACCTCAAGAGTCTATACCTCACAATGGTGACAGATTCTGTTGGTACAAACCTCAAGAGTCTTCATGTTGCTGTATCTATACCTCACAATGGTGACAGATTCTATTGGTACAAACCTCAAGAGTCTTCATGTTGCCGTATCTATACCTCACAATGGTGACAGATTCTATTGGTACAAACCTCAAGAGTCTTCATGTTGCCGTATCTATACCTCACAATGGTGACAGATTCTATTGGTACAAACCTCAAGAGTCTTCATGTTGCCGTATCTATACCTCACAATGGTGACAGATTCTATTGGTACAAACCTCTAGAGTCTATACCTCACAATGGTGACAGATTCTATTGGTACAAACCTCAAGAGTCTATACCTCACAATGGTGACAGATTCTATTGGTACAAACCTCAAGAGTCTTCATGTTGCCGTATCTATACCTCACAATGGTGACAGATTCTATTGGTACAAACCTCTAGAGTCTATACCTCACAATGGTGACAGATTCTATTGGTACAAACCTCAAGAGTCTTCATGTTGCCGTATCTATACCTCACAATGGTGACAGATTCTATTGGTACAAACCTCAAGAGTCTTCATGTTGCCATATCTATACCTCACAATGGCAACAGATTCTATTGGTACAAACCTCAAGAGTCTTCATATTGCCATATCTATACCTCACAATGGTGACAGATTCTGTTGGTACAAAACTCTAGAGTCTTCATGTTGCCATATCTATACCTCACAATGGTGACAGATTCTGTTGGTACAAACCTCTAGAGTCTATACCTCACAATGGTGACAGATTCTGTTGGTACAAACCTCAAGAGTCTATACCTCATAATGGTGACAGATTCTGTTGGTACAAACCTCAAGAGTCTATACCTCACAATGGTGACAGATTCTGTTGGTACAAACCTCAAGAGTCTATACCTCACAATAGTGACAGATTCTGTTGGTACAAACCTCAAGAGTCTTCATGTTGCCGTATCTATACCTCACAATGGTGACAGATTCTGTTGGTACAAACCTCAAGAGTCTATACCTCACAATAGTGAGAGATTCTGTTGGTACAAAACTCTAGAGTCTTCATGTTGCTGTATCTATACCTCACAATGGTGACAGATTCTGTTGGTGACAGATTCTGTTGGTACAAACCTCTAGAGTCTATACCTCACAATGGTGACAGATTCTATTGGTACAAACCTCAAGAGCCTTCATGTTGCCGTATCTATACCTCACAATGGTGACAGATTCTGTTGGTGACAGATTCTGTGGGTACAAACCTCAAGAGTCTATACCTCACAATGGTGACAGATTCTGTTGGTACAAACCTCTAGAGTCTATACCTCACAATGGTGACAGATTCTGTTGGTACAAACCTCAAGAGTCTTCATGTTGCCGTATCTATACCTCACAATGGTGACAGATTCTGTTGGTACAAACCTCAAGAGTCTTCATGTTGCCGTATCTATACCTCACAATGGTGACAGATTCTATTGGTACAAACCTCAAGAGTCTTCATGTTGCCGTATCTATACCTCACAATGGTGACAGATTCTATTGGTACAAACCTCAAGAGTCTTCATGTTGCCGTATCTATACCTCACAATGGTGACAGATTCTGTTGGTACAAACCTCTAGAGTCTATACCTCACAATGGTGACAGATTCTGTTGGTACAAACCTCAAGAGTCTTCATGTTGCTGTATCTATACCTCACAATGGTGACAGATTCTGTTGGTACAAACCTCTAGAGTCTTCATGTTGCCATATCTATACCTCACAATGGTGACAGATTCTGTTGGTACAAACCTCTAGAGTCTATACCTCACAATGGTGACAGATTCTGTTGGTACAAACCTCTAGAGTCTTCATGTTGCCATATCTATACCTCACAATAGTGAGAGATTCTATTGGTACAAACCTCAAGAGTCTTCATGTTGCTGTATCTATACCTCACAATGGTGACAGATTCTATTGGTACAAACCTCAAGAGCCTTCATGTTGCCGTATCTATACCTCACAATGGTGACAGATTCTATTGGTACAAACCTCTAGAGTCTATACCTCACAATGGTGACAGATTCTATTGGTACAAACCTCAAGAGCCTTCATGTTGCCGTATCTATACCTCACAATGGTGACAGATTCTATTGGTACAAACCTCTAGAGTCTATACCTCACAATGGTGACAGATTCTATTGGTACAAACCTCTAGAGTCTATACCTCACAATGGTGACAGATTCTATTGGTACAAACCTCAAGAGCCTTATGTTGCCGTATCTATACCTCATAATGGTGACAGATTCTATTGGTACAAACCTCAAGAGCCTTATGTTGCCGTATCTATACCTCACAATGGTGACAGATTCTATTGGTACAAACCTCAAGAGTCTTCATGTTGCCGTATCTATACCTCACAATGGTGACAGATTCTATTGGTACAAACCTCAAGAGATTCTATTGGTTCTTATGTTGCCGTATCTATACCTCACAATGGTGACAGATTCTGTTGGTACAAACCTCTAGAGTCTATACCTCACAATGGTGACAGATTCTGTTGGTACAAACCTCAAGAGTCTTCATGTTGCCGTATCTATACCTCACAATGGTGACAGATTCTGTTGGTACAAACCTCAAGAGTCTTCATGTTGCCGTATCTATACCTCACAATGGTGACAGATTCTGTTGGTACAAACCTCTAGAGTCTATACCTCACAATGGTGACAGATTCTGTTGGTACAAACCTCAAGAGCCTTATGTTGCCGTATCTATACCTCACAATGGTGACAGATTCTATTGGTACAAACCTCAAGAGCCTTATGTTGCCGTATCTATACCTCACAATGGTGACAGATTCTATTGGTACAAACCTCTAGAGTCTATACCTCATAATGGTGACAGATTCTATTGGTACAAACCTCAAGAGCCTTATGTTGCCGTATCTATACCTCACAATGGTGACAGATTCTGTTGGTACAAACCTCTAGAGTCTATACCTCACAATGGTGACAGATTCTATTGGTACAAACCTCAAGAGTCTTCATGTTGCCGTATCTATACCTCACAATGGTGACAGATTCCATTAGTACAAACCTCAAGAGTCTGCATGTTGCCGTATCTATACCTCACAATGGTGACAGATTCTGTTGGTACAAACCTCTAGAGTCTATACCTCACAATGGTGACAGATTCTGTTGGTACAAACCTCAAGAGTCTTCATGTTGCTGTATCTATACCTCACAATGGTGACAGATTCTGTTGGTACAAACCTCTAGAGTCTATACCTCACAATGGTGACAGATTCTGTTGGTACAAACCTCTAGAGTCTTCATGTTGCCGTATCTATACCTCACAATGGTGACAGATTCTGTTGGTACAAACCTCTAGAGTCTATACCTCACAATGGTGACAGATTCTGTTGGTACAAACCTCAAGAGTCTTCATGTTGCTGTATCTATACCTCACAATGGTGACAGATTCTGTTGGTACAAACCTCAAGAGTCTTCATGTTGCTGTATCTATACCTCACAATGGTGACAGATTCTGTTGGTACAAACCTCAAGAGTCTTCATGTTGCCGTATCTATACCTCACAGATTCTACTAGTGACAGATTCTACTAGTGACAGATTCTACTAGTGAGAGATTCTACTAGTACCAACCTCGAGAGTCTGCTCCAGTCTGTAACCCTCGTTCATCTTAATGAAGTTGTAGACTTCATGTTGCTGGTGTTCACACATCAGAGAGATGTATAGCTCCACAATCCTCGGTTCGATCCCGATTTGTTTGTCCAGGTTCACGGCACTGCTGACAGAGTCCCTGGTAAAACAACAAAGAATAAATATGTCTCAATCCCGATCTGTTTGTGTGGGTTCACCACACTGCTGACAGAGTCCCTGGTAACACAACAAAGAATAAATATGTCTCAATCACGATCTGTTTGTCCGGGTTCACCGCACTGCTGACAGAGTCCCTGGTAAAACAACAAAGAATAAATATGTCTCAATTCCGATCTGTTTGTCCGGGTTCACCGCACTGCTGACAGAGTCCCTGGTAAAACAACAAAGAATAAATATGTCTCAATTCCGATCTGTTTGTCCGGGTTCACCGCACTGCTGACAGAGTCCCTGGTAACACAACAAAGAATAAATAAGTCTCAATCACAATCTGTTTGTGTGGGTTCACCGCACTGCTGACAGAGTCCCTGGTAACACAACAAAGAATAAATAAGTCTCAATCACGATCTGTTTGTCTGGGTTCACTGCACTGCTGACAGAGTCCCTGGTAACACAACAAAGAATAAATATATCTCAATCACGATCTGTTTGTCCGGGTTCACCGCACTGCTGACAGAGTCCCTGGTAAAACAACAAAGAATAAATATGTCTCAATCCCGATCTGTTTGTGTGGGTTCACCGCACTGCTGACAGAGTCCCTGGTAAAACAGAAACATCACAGTGACTATCAAAGACTACATATGTCTAACTAAACAAGAAAATCACTACAACTGACCTGCATAAAATGACTCCAGTTAGGAACTAAGCATAAAACAAATTCAAACTACCGTGGCTGTGTATTGACATAAAGTGTGGTATATAAACAATACATGTACTTGTATCAGTTACGTTTGTACGTTTGTGCAGTAAAATGTTCATAACAAGAGTACATTTCAAGAGATTATTTTTGTGTTTGCCATGAACTTACTCACAGAAATGGGTATAATTCCAATATATTTCACACAATGTCAGTAATGAGGTTTTACTTATAATTAGTGGAAATACAATGTTTATTGCATCGTTATAATGATTTTAAATAAGTACCATGCCACTGTTCCTCATTATTGTAAAAACTGAATATTAATTTATAAGATTCATATATATTTGTCTTAGGTACTTTTCACAAACCACAAGTAACGATGATGTAACTTAAGTGTAATTCCGTAAATGTACTAATTAATGTTTAAATTTCTAGTTCGTGTTCTTAACATTTTTGAATAAAAGAGTTATTTTTTAAAATATGTATTAAATAATCATAATATTTAAACTTAAAAAAAAAATAATTACTAGTAATAATTTTTATTTTTTTAAATGATTTTTTTTTTTTAATGCCAAGATCTAAGGTTGACAAGTATACATGACATTATGTAGTGTTCATATAACTTATTGTAATAATTTTTTTAAGCTTGCGATTTTGTGGTAAATTGTGATAATTAAAAAAAAAATCTCCTGCTTTTTCAACACACACCTTCTGTCTGCAAGTCTATGAGTTTCTTATCTACTATAATTATTACTGCTGCTATTTTGGGAACTGATAGAACCACAGCTACTACAACTGACCTGTATGAAATGACGCCAGTGAGATACTTCTCTATAATTATTATTAATATTACGACCACTACCGTGACTACAACTGACCTGTATGAAATGACGCCAGTGAGATACTTCTCTAGAATTATTATTAATGTTATGACCACTACCGTGACTACAACTGACCTGTATCAAATTACGCCAGTGAGATACTTCTCTAGAATTATTATTAATGTTACGACCACTACCGTGACTACAACTGACCTGTATGAAATGACGCCAGTGAGATACTTCTCTAGAATTATTATTAATGTTACGACCACTACTGTGACTACAACTGACCTGTATGAAATGACGCCAGTGAGATACTTCTCTAGAATTATTATTAATGTTACGACCACTACTGTGACTACAACTGACCTGTATGAAATGACGCCAGTGAGATACTTCTCTAGAATTATTATTAATGTTACGACCACTACCGTGACTACAACTAACCTGTATGAAATGACGCCAGTGAGGAACTCGAACAACACTACAGGTTTCTTCTCTAATTTCTGCACCACCTCATTCAAACTGTTAGCCAGACTGGTGATGACGGTCTGTGCAGCTTGTTTACAGTCGATTGATACCAGATCCTGAAAATTAAAAGTATTTATATTAAAACTATACACACACATGGCCTTAACTAGTAGTTAAAAAACAAAAAACAGAAGAAAAATTGCCTTTGAGGTTTAATATGAGAGAGGGAGAGAGAGAGAGAGAGAGAGAGACAGAGAGAGACACACACACACACACACACACATACAGACAGACAGACAGACAGAAAGGAGTAAACCCGCTGCCACCAGTTACGGCTACTCCTATTGATAAAGCAGCAAGGTATATGTACTTTCCCAAAGCCATTGAGGAATCAGTTATGGAGCCTTGGTTGGGCTCGGAAAAAATAAACCAAGTCCATAGAGGGTGATTGATCCTGTGACCTATCGCACCTCAGGTGAGCACTCTACCAACTGAGCAAATTCCTGTCTGAAGCATAAAGGAAAAGAAACAATTTGGGAAACAGTTAAATCAAATTTTCAACCAATCAGAAATGACTTTCACCTCGAGATTTTTCAGTGCTTCTCTTCGTACACAGTTCTTTTCCTCCTCGTTGTAGCGGTCGCTCTGCACGATGCTGTTAATGTAGCTAAATGCATGATACTGGAAAGAGAGGGTGAAATATTTAATATATTTTTTACAAATATAACTGGCCCCATAGATTTTCAAGTTCCATAACTCTGTCTAAAATGGATAAACTCCATTTCTGACAGATATGGCCCTTGAATAAATTCCAAAGAAAGTCGAACATGCTGGCCATAATTCTGTCAAAGAGGGGTAAATCCCTGTGAATCTCAATCCTGATATGTAACTATACAAGATAAAGCGATATAAAACATTTCTGGCATCTTAACGCATTGCAAAAGAAAGTTTGAAAAATTATATGTGGGAGTGACGGATATTCATACATACATACGTGGTTTCTGCCAGAGGGTAAAACGGGTATGGCACCACACCCAAAACTGCTTTGCAGATTTAATTTTTTTAAGTTAACCATTTGACAAAATTAATTACTCTTATCATTACTCTATGATTTTTCTTAACCCTAACCGTAAACTTAACCTATTGTCTTTCCGGGAGAGGCCCCCCATACCCCCTGTTATCTGTGGTTGCATTCAATTCCATAGCACCATACCCAAAAAACACTGACATACATACTTAAAATTGTTTTGTTTAACGACACCACTAGAGCACATTGATTAATTAATCATCGGCTGTTGGATGTCAAACATTTGCTAATTCTGACTCGTAGTCATCAGAGGAAACCTGCTACATTTTTTCGAATGCAGCAAGGTATCTCTTATATGCACAATCCCACAGACAGGATAACACATACCACAGTCTTTGATATAACAGTCGTGGTTCACTGGCTGGAACGAGAAATAGCCCAATGGACCCACCAACAGGGATCGATCCCAAACCGACCGCGCATCAAACGAATGCTTTACCACTGGACTACATCCCGCCCCTGTACATACATACATACATAGAGACAGACAGACAGACAGACAGACAGGCGAAACCTTTAGACCATTAAGGGACTAATGAACAGTAAAAAGCACCATAATTTGCAAAGGAAAAATAAGATGAGCCTTGTGAATTAGGCCGTATGTTACCCAGACGCCAGGACAAAATGACAACATCTCGTATATTTTGTAAATATGAAAAGCTCGAACGTACACGTCTCGACAAGTCGCGCAGGTAACAGCTGAGAATCTTGTCGTACTCTCGCCGCTTCTCGTACAGGAACTCACAGATTCGGAAACTGAAAACGAAATAGGAAAATACACAGAAAAATAAAAGTGCAGTGATGTATTTTGCTAATATCTAATGAATAACCAGACAAATATTATCGAAAACAAGTGTTACGCTCACAACAAGTCATTGTGTAAGCTGATGTCTTTACTTAATGCTGGTTTCTCATCGTGCCTGAAAATATCTAATAAATAGAACTGGACGGTATACCGTATATACCGTTTGGTATCGGTATTATGTGAATACCAATTTACCGTACTGAGCAAATTTCAAAATACAGAAATTTCGGTATTGAGAAATATTTAACGGAAAGCACTAATAATATATCTGACGAACGCAAAATGGGTTGGTATAAATCAGACGAGAGCCTTGTGTATGGAATTCAATTGTATTTATATGAAATTAGCGGGTGAGCCATAACACAGGCATGCATTTAAAGCCGAGTATACCGAAAATAGCACTTGATATCGGTATCATGTCAATACCGAATAACGTACCGATACCGAGGTAAATCACCCCAACTATACCGATATCAATAATGAACCTCAACTTTCAATACCGCCCAGCTCTACTAATAAAGCCTACAAAGGCTGAAGTTGTATTTTTGGTTTGCATTTAGTAATTTAAAAAAAAAGTTTGATTATTGAAAGGCAACATTCACAAACTTTCATTTGTGGAGCACAAAATTGCACACTTCAAACTAATCGGTACTACAGGGGAAGTTTTGTTTGTTCTAGCGAAATGAGAAGTGTTTAACACCACTTGGATTAAATAAAGTAGGGTGATGGTTATACTTGCATGAGGAAAGACTGAAATAAAGCTTGTAAAAACTGAAAATGATTTCACTGAGAACATAAACCTGATACAAAATGGAAGCTTGTTTAATATCTTATAATTATGACTTGGTCACTTAAGGAATCTACTCACAATTTGGCATTCTCTGCGAGGTGAAGCAATCTCTCCTCGTCAAACTGTTGAAGTCCGCCGGCGTGAATCAACTCCATCAGAGCCTGTTGACGCTCTTCATGACGCGACTCATCTTCCGGGTTAGACAAAAACTCCAGAACCTGGACAATAAACATTTAATATAGTTATCAGGTCTTCACATTTATTATTACTTTTATAATAAACTATATATAACATTAGTGTTTATGTTTATTATTACTGTATCAGTTGTAATATGCTATATATAACTGGTGAACTGCTCCGGCATGAATCAACTCCATCAGAGCCTGTTGATGCGACTCGTGACACAACTCATTTTCTGGGTTACACAGACTAGATAATAGACACTAGTGTTCATGTTTATTATTACTGTAACAGTTGTAATATGCTATATATAACTGGTGAACTGCTCCGGCATGAATCAACTCCATCAGAGCCTGTTGATGCGACTCGTGACACAACTCATTTTCTGGGTTACACAGACTAGATAATAGACATTAGTGTTCATGTTTATTATTACTGTAACAGTTGTAATATGCTATATATTACTGGTGAACTGCTCCGGCATGAATCAACTCCATCAGAGCCTGTTGATGCGACTCGTGACACAACTCATTTTCTGGGTTACACAGACTAGATAATAGACACTAGTGTTCATGTTTATTATTACTGTAACAGTTGTAATATGCTATATATAACTGGTGAACTGCTCCGGCATGAATCAACTCCATCAGAGCCTGTTGATGCGACTCGTGACACAACTCATTTTCTGGGTTACACAGACTAGATAATAGACATTAGTGTTCATGTTTATTATTACTGTAACAGTTGCAATATGCTATATATAACTGGTGAACTGCTCCGGCATGAATCAACTCCATCAGAGCCTGTTGATGCGACTCGTGACACAACTCATTTTCTGGGTTACACAGACTAGATAATAGACACTAGTGTTCATGTTTATTATTACTGTAACAGTTGTAATATGCTATATATAACTGGTGAACTGCTCCGGCATGAATCAACTCCATCAGAGCCTGTTGATGCGACTCGTGACACAACTCATTTTCTGGGTTACACAGACTAGATAATAGACACTAGTGTTCATGTTTATTATTACTGTAACAGTTGTAATATGCTATATATAACTGGTGAACTGCTCCGGCATGAATCAACTCCATCAGAGCCTGTTGATGCGACTCGTGACACAACTCATTTTCTGGGTTACACAGACTAGATAATAGACATTAGTGTTCATGTTTATTATTACTGTAACAGTTGTAATATGCTATATATAACTGGTGAACTGCTCCGGCATGAATCAACTCCATCAGAGCCTGTTGATGCGACTCGTGACACAACTCATTTTCTGGGTTACACAGACTAGATAATAGACATTAGTGTTCATGTTTATTATTACTGTAACAGTTGTAATATGCTATATATTACTGGTGAACTGCTCCGGCATGAATCAACTCCATCAGAGCCTGTTGATGCGACTCGTGACACAACTCATTTTCTGGGTTACACAGACTAGATAATAGACATTAGTGTTCATGTTTATTATTACTGTAACAGTTGTAATATGCTATATATTACTGGTGAACTGCTCCGGCATGAATCAACTCCATCAGAGCCTGTTGATGCGACTCGTGACACAACTCATTTTCTGGGTTACACAGACTAGATAATAGACATTAGTGTTCATGTTTATTATTACTGTAACAGTTGCAATATGCTATATATAACTGGTGAACTGCTCCGGCATGAATCAACTCCATCAGAGCCTGTTGATGCGACTTGTGACACAACTCATTTTCTGGGTTACACAGACTAGATAATAGACACTAGTGTTCATGTTTATTATTACTGTAACAGTTGTAATATGCTATATATAACTGGTGAACTGCTCCGGCATGAATCAACTCCATCAGAGCCTGTTGATGCGACTCGTGACACAACTCATTTTCTGGGTTACACAGACTAGATAATAGACACTAGTGTTCATGTTTATTATTACTGTAACAGTTGTAATATGCTATATATAACTGGTGAACTGCTCCGGCATGAATCAACTCCATCAGAGCCTGTTGATGCGACTCGTGACACAACTCATTTTCTGGGTTACACAGACTAGATAATAGACACTAGTGTTCATGTTTATTATTACTGTAACAGTTGTAATATGCTATATATAACTGGTGAACTGCTCCGGCATGAATCAACTCCATCAGAGCCTGTTGATGCGACTCGTGACAACTCATTTTCTGGGTTACACAGACTAGATAATAGACACTAGTGTTCATGTTTATTATTACTGTAACAGTTGTAATATGCTATATATAAGTGGTAAACTGCTCCGGCATGAATCAACTCCATCAGAGCCTGTTGATGCGACTCGTGACACAACTCATTTTCTGGGTTACACAGACTAGATAATAGACATTAGTGTTCATGTTTATTATTACTGTAACAGTTGTAATATGCTATATATAACTGGTGAACTGCTCCGGCATGAATCAACTCCATCAGAGCCTGTTGATGCGACTCGTGACACGACTCATTTTCTAGGTTACAGACTAGATAATACACATTAGTCTTCATATTTATGTTGTAATATGCTATATATAACGGTTGAAGTGCTCCGGCATGAATCAACTCCATCAGAGCCTGTTGACGCGACTCATGACACAACTCACTTTCTAGGTTACAGACTAGATAATACACATTAGTCTTCATATTTATGTTGTAATATGCTATATATAACGGTTGAAGTGCTCCGGCATGAATCAACTCCATCAGAGCCTGTTGATGCGACTCGTGACACGACTCATTTTCTAGGTTACAGACTAGATAATACACATTAGTCTTCATATTTATGTTGTAATATGCTATATATAACGGTTGAAGTGCTCCGGCATGAATCAACTCCATCAGAGCCTGTTGACGCGACTCATGACGTGACTCATTTTCTGGGTTACACAGACTAGATAATAGACATTAGTGTTCATGTTTATTATTACTGTAACAGTTGTAATATGCTATATATAACGGTTGAAGTGCTCCGGTATGAATCAACTCCATCAGAGCCTGTTGACACGACTCGTGGCGTGACTAATTTTCTGGGTTACACAGAAACTCCAGAACCTATATATACAACAAGAAATGTTGTTTCATTGCCGTAGTTTGTGATGTAGTTTGTGAGATACTGATCTCAATGTAAAATTGTAACACAAAAGTTGACGCCATCGGAACAGAAATATCAAATTCTTGTATTTTTTTTATTTATTGTAAAGGCAAGACAATAAACATTAGTTTTCATTTCTTCATGTTTATGATTAATGTTTTAATATACTCTATATAACTATCTATTTCTCGTTCCAGCCTGTGCACCATGACTGGTACATCAAAGGCCGTGGTATGTGCTATCCTGTCTATGGGATGGTGCATATAAACAATCCCTTGCTGCTAATCGAAAAGAGTAGCCCATGAAGTGGTGACAGCGGGTTTTCTGCCTCAATATCTGTGTGGTCCTTAACCATATGTCCGACGCCATATAACCGTAAATAAAATGTGTTGCGTGTGTCGTTAAATAAAGCATTTCCTTCCTATATAACTGTCCTTCATTGTGAATTAATTGCATCAGTCTTCAGCTCTGGGGTAAAGGAGCATACAGAGGGTACACACAAATCCACTGCTTCTGAAACTTGTAACATTCTTCATTATATACAATGGATGTAAACAATGTTTCCCTAAGGAAGACATCAGACATTAATTGTGACAAAAAATAATGAACATGCTGTATAACAGAAATAATGAACATGTATAACAACAGCAGTTTTTAAACATACCTGTCCGAACAAAACACGGTTGACGATAATGGTGTTTTCATGCCGAGCCATTTGTCTTGCGAGGAACGTGAAGAGAATACCCACTTGAGTCGGCTGAAAATAAAGTATTTCATGTGAGAATATGGCATATACACCTTACTGTGCAGCTGGTTATTACACACAACTCAACGTGTGCTAGGGATATACCAAATATATGTCAAGACAAACAATTTGGCAACATTTGATCAATGAGACTATGCTGTTTGGATATTCTATACCCCAGCACAGTAAAGTAAGACTACAATTAGATACGTCATCCTTCGAACACAATACATGTGGTTACTTTACTCAACATGTTTTTACAATTAGATACATCATCCTTCGAACATCCTACATGTATACGTGGTTACTTTACACAACGTTTTTCAAATATCCCTACTGAAAGTAGAGTTATAGATTTACTAGCTTATCACACTATGAAATTAGTACATTAAATGTTTTTTACATTTCATTTCTTTTAAAAAAAACTGTGAGGGATCTTGTACATGCATATACAGGATCACACAGACAGGATAGTACATACCACAACCTTTGTTACACCACTTCATGTGATTTGTGGAGTACTGGTTGGAACAAGAAATAACCCAATGGGCCCACCGACAGGGATCGAACCTAGTTTGGCATGTCAAGAATGACAGCCATTAACATTATTAAATTTTACAAAGAGTAAAAATTATTAAAGTTTACAAAGTAAAAATGATTAAATTTTACAAAGAGTAAAAATGATTAAATTAAGTATAAAATTTTACAGAGTAAAAGTGATAATGGCCCTTTAAAAGCTGCACTCACAGTAAAGCCGATACTCTCCACCATTATCTGTAGAAGAATGTCCACAACTCGCTGTCTCTTTTTGATTCTGAAATAAAACTCAACATATTAAATATATTTAATACCACGGTTGCTCACATTTTTCTTTTGTGTGTCACGTGGAACCCCTGCCAGTGTTTCTGCCTGAAAGAAATGTTTGGGTACGACACTATGGAACTGAATGCAACCACAGTCAACATGGGGTATGAGGAACCTCCCCCAGAAAGCAAATGGGTTATGTTTAGGGTTAGGGTTAAGAAAAGCATACAGTAATGATAAGAGTAAATAACTTTGTCAAAAGGTTAACTTAATTTTTTTTTAAATCTACCAAAACATTTAGGTTTGGCCCCATACTCATTTTACCTTCTGGAAGACACCCTGCCTGCTTACCTAACCTATTTGCCACTCGTGCAACAGTACTGAACAAACATCGCTTTCCTTAATGAAATGGAGGTTTCTTATTCACACTGTATAGTACCTGCATCATCAAAGTGATCATATTTATTTGTTAACAGGGGCGGGACGTAGCCCAGTGGTACAGCCTTCGCTAGATGTGCGGTTGGTGTGGGATCAATCCCTGTCGGTGGGCCCATTGGACTATTTCTTGTTACAGCCAGTGCACCACGACTGGTATATCAAAGGCTGTGGTATGTACTACCCTGTCTGTGGGATGGTGCATATAAAATATCCCTTGCTGCTAATAAAAAAAAGAGTAGCCCATGAAGTGGCGACAGCAGGTTTCCTCTCTCAATATCTGTGTGGTCCGTAACCATATGTCTGACGCCATATATCCGTAAATAAAATGTATTGAGTGCGTCGTTAAATTAACAAAAATTCTTTTCTTATTTGTTAACATTTCACTTCGATCATTTAGGAAATAAGTGGTTGTTATCAGTTTTCACTGTGATCATATTATCGATGATGTAATGGAATGTATTTCCGAGAAATCAAAGGTGAATTGGCATGAGGCAAGTATTTGGCCCAAGCATCCCCTAGACTAATCCCTGGTACTCACCCTTGCTCAGTGTTGAATTCTTCTTCTTCAAACGCCTACAAAACAAAACACCAGTGAACATCAATGGAACATGAAGTCATTTTAGTTGCCATGGAAATATTGAAGGTGGTGGAACGAAAAGAGGTGTTAGTGAATGTGAATGAAAGACAAGTTACACAAAGCTGGACCTACGACAGCTACAAACAAATCAAACTATTATTCTGGTATACATTTAAAAAAAAAAAAAAAAATTATCTGTTTATTTATTCCTCTTCAGTGTCTGGGAACAAAGTTTGTTCACTTTTAACACCACCACTAGAGCACACTGATCAATGTGTAATCTAGGACTTAGTTTATGAGAATCGGTTCTAAATGCAAAACTTTAATGCAAAATTCTGATGCCATCGCTGCCATCGGAAAACTTTTAATTTATATCTCACATTTTTACTTTGAAAACACAAGACAAACAGACATTTTCACTAGCTCATAAAAAGAAGAAAAATGTTTTTAATCCTAAAATGTATTTATTTATGAAATATTTTCTGCGAAATTAAAATTCACTATCAAATTGAAGGACTTACCAAGGCAAGAACATTGAGGAATTCTCTTGTGTCAAACTGAAGCAGAGTGCGCAGATTGGAGTACGTGATGTCACCTACAGAACAAACACAGTTAACCCTGGATAAACAGACACCACAGTGACAGATTGTAATATGTGTAGACATTAAACAAGCCTTCCAGACTATGAGTACGTAATGTCACCTACAGAACAAACACAGTTAACCCTCGATAAACAGACACCACAGTGACAGATTGTAATATGGGTAGACATTAAACAAGCCTTCGAGACTATGAGTACGTGATGTCACCTACAGAACAAACACAGTTAACCCTCGATAAACAGACACCACAGTGACAGATTGTAATATGGGTAGACATTAAACAAGCCTTCGAGACTATGAGTACGTGATGTCACCTACAGAACAAACACAGTTAACCCTCGATAAACAGACACCACAGTGACAGATTGTAATATGGGTAGACATTAAACAAGCCTTCGAGACTATGAGTACGTGATGTCACCTACAGAACAAACACAGTTAACCCTGGATAAACAGACACCACGGTGACAGATTGTAATATGGGTAGACATTAAAAAAGCCTTCGAGACTATGAGTACGTGATGTCACCTACAGAACAAACACAGTTAACCCTCGATAAACAGACACCACGGTGACAGATTGTAATATGTGTACACATTAAACAAGCCTTCGAGACTATGAGTACGTGATGTCACCTACAGAACAAACACAGTTAACCCTGGATAAACAGACACCACGGTGACAGATTGTAATATGTGTACACATTAAACAAGCCTTCGAGACTGAGTATGTGATGTCACCTACAGAACAAACACAGTTAACCCTCGATAAACAGACACCACGGTGACAGATTGTAATATGTGTACACATTAAACAAGCCTTCGAGACTATGAGTACGTAATGTCACCTACAGAACAAACACAGTTAACCCTCGATAAACAGACACCACGGTGACAGATTGTAATATGGGTACACATTAAACAAGCCTTCGAGACTATGAGTACGTGATGTCACCTACAGAACAAACACAGTTAACCCTCGATAAACAGACACCACGGTGACAGATTGTAATATGTGTACACATTAAACAAGACACCACGGTGACAGATTGTAATATGTGTACACATTAAACAAGGCCGTCGAGACTATGAGTACGTGATGTCACCTACAGAACAAACACAGTTAACCCTCGATAAACAGACACCACGGTGACAGATTGTAATATGTGTACACATTAAACAAGGCCGTCGAGACTATGAGTACGTAATGTCACCTATAGAACAAACACAGTTAACCCTGGATAAACAGACACCACGGTGACAGATTGTAATATGTGTACACTCGAGACTATGAGTACGTGATGTCACCTACAGAACAAACAGTTAACCCTGGATAAACAGACACCACGGTGACAGATTGTAATATGGGTAGACATTAAACAAGCCTTCGAGACTATGAGTACGTGATGTCACCTACAGAACAAACACAGTTAACCCTCGATAAACAGACACCACGGTGACAGATTGTAATATGGGTAGACATTAAAGAAGGCCTTCCAGACTATCCCAAACATTAAACAACATTTCGCATGTTTGCCAAATCATCATATTTCATACTAACAAGGTCAATGATTAATAAGCATCAAATTGCCAATAATATTTTAAGTTACACCAATAAACATTTTACACAAGTTTTTAATTGTCGGGGCCCACAAGGCTCGAAATTAGCAGGCTCAAGGCAGATAATGCTTCTCAAAATGCCCAATACGACTTTTGATAATCAACTTCACCCGCAGCTTTTGATAATCAACTTCACCCGCAGCTTTTGATAATCAACTTCACCCGCAGCTTTTGATAATCAACTTCACCCGCAGCTTTTACTTTCCATCTTACTTCTTGTACAGTATTCCACATATACATGTGTATATCCAGAAAGAAGGAAGGTAATGGTTTATTTAATGCTGCACTCAACACATTTTATTTATGGTTATATGGCGTCGGAGATATGGTTAAGGACCACACAGATACTGAGAGAGGAAACCCGCTGTCACCACTTCATGGGCTACTCTTTTTGATTAGCAGCAAGGGTTCTTTTATATGCACCATCCCATATATCCAGAATGCCTCAATTTGAGAAGGGATAATATAAATCATAAACATATTCCACGTTTGTCTCAAATCCTCTACATCGCTGTTAAAAAGGTTAATCTGCAAGTCAAATTAGAAGTCTGAGTTTGAGACTAATATCTAACACTGGTCACTTTCTAGCAGTGGCTTTCAAATTAAAATATAAGAAGTAAAGATTGCTATATGAGAAGTAAAGATTGCTATATGAGAAGTAAAGAATGCTATATGAGAAGTAAAGATTGCTATATGAGAAATAAAGATTGCTATATGAGAAGTAAAGAATGCTATATGAGAAGTAAAGATTGCTATATGAGAAGTAAAGATTGCTATATGAGAAGTAAAGAATGCTATATGAGAAGTAAAGATTGCTATATGAGAAATAAAGATTGCTATATGAGAAGTAAAGATTGCTATATAAGAAGAATGCTATATAAGAAGTAAAGATTGCTATAAGAAAAGTAAAGATTGCTATAAGAGAAGTAAAGATTGCTATATGAGAAGTAAAGATTGCTATATGAGAAGTAAAGATTGCTATATGAGAAGTAAAGATTGCTATATAAGAAGAATGCTATATGAGAAGTAAAGATTGCTATATGAGAAATAAAGATTGCTATATGAGAAGTAAAGATTGCTATATAAGAAGAATGCTATATAAGAAGTAAAGATTGCTATAAGAAAAGTAAAGATTGCTATAAGAGAAGTAAAGATTGCTATATGAGAAGTAAAGATTGCTATATGAGAAGTAAAGATTGCTATATGAGAAGTAAAGATTGCTATATAAGAAGAATGCTATATAAGAAGTAAAGATTGCTATAAGAAAAGTGAAGAATGCTACATAAGAAGTAAAGATTGCTACATGAGAAGTAAAGATTGCTATATAAGAAGTAAAGAATGCTACATAAGAAGTAAAGATTGCTATATGAGAAGTAAAGATTGCTATATAAGAAGTACATGTAAAGATAGCTATATGAGAAGTAAAGAATGCTATATGAGAAGTAAAGATTGCTATATGAGAAGTAAAGATTGCTATATAAGAAGAATGCTATATAAGAAGTAAAGATTGCTATAAGAAAAGTAAAGAATGCTACATAAGAAATATTGCTACATGAGAAGTAAAGATTGCTATAAGAAAAGTAAAGAATGCTACATAAGAAGTAAAGATTGCTATATGAGAAGTAAAGATTGCTATATAAGAAGTACATGTAAAGATAGCTATATGAGAAGTAAAGAATGCTATATGAGAAGTAAAGATTGCTATATGAGAAGTAAAGATTGCTATATAAGAAGAATGCTATATAAGAAGTAAAGATTGCTATAAGAAAAGTAAAGAATGCTACATAAGAAGTAAATATTGCTACATGAGAAGTAAAGATTGCTATAAGAGAAGTAAAGAATGCTACATGAGAAGTAAAGATTGCTATAAGAGAAGTAAAGATTGCTATAAGAGAAGTAAAGATTGCTATAAGAGAAGTAAAGAATGCTATAAGAGAAGTAAAGATTTCTATAAGAGAAGTAAAGAATGCTATAAGAGAAGTAAAGATTGCTCTACGAGAAGTCAAGACTGCTTCCCATGACACAACATCAATTTAAGCCTTGTAGCTTGTTTTATCATCCCCTGTCCTCACATGCATGGGACTGTACCGAAATAATGTCAAACGATGTCTACTTACCTGCACCTACTTTTTTGGAGTGAAGACAAGTAATACACTCAAAAACCTGCAACAACAAGTTTATTTCAACAATGTAAAGTCATACACAACAATGTACTGATGACAATAATCTTGTAAAGGTGAACTTTATAACAAAGTAAAGTTAAACACAGACACAAAAACAAGTGTTGCCTAGTCGTAGACAAAATTTTTGAAAAAAGCCATTACAGTGACACAGATTCCACATATGAGACTATAACGATGTCGTGGATATCAACTTCGCTGAGATGACATTGGGCAAAATACATGCAGTTTTCTGCCGTTTGCCTTTTTTTTTTAATAGAATACTCTTCATGAGGGGTGGAAGCCTCCTAAGTATGTGACGTAATTAATCTGACGTAATGATGAGTGCATTATAGCTTAGCGCATGACATGACATTGTTAAATTATGTCAAATCGATCCACCCCTTGAGTTTGCTGCAATTTTTAAGATGTTATCGACTAACCCCTAACCCTAACCCTAATATATATATTTTTTTTTTTGCATAAAATATTAGAGGCTGTATATTAAACATGTTTCTGATCGTTCTAATATTTGTACTAGGTTAAATTTTATTTTATTTCCTAAAATATTATTTTTTCGGACGTACAAAATTATTTGAAGACAAACTCCAGTTTGGGGTTTTTACAAATATTAAGACGATCAGAAACTCATTGAATATACAGACACTGATATTTTAAACAAGAAAATATATTTAATATGTAAGTTTAATCATAGAAATATTTTATTAGTCGGAAACATCTTACAATGCAGGAAACTCAGGAATGTCCCTTTAACCCTTTCAGACTCGTTAACCCATTGTCTTCAAAGTGCCCCAGGAATTGATATATTTGACAGTTAAACAAAGAATAAATTTACAGATGGTTTTTTGACTATAACTTATTTATTATTCATAGTAGAAGACTGGTTCAAGCATATTTGTAAACGTAAATCAATTTTCTATGAGAAGGAGCTCATTATTATACATATAGAGAGGTATATTAAACAAAATCACTGGTTATAGAAACATACCAAATTTCTATGAAAATGTGTAAATGAATAAACCCATTTAGAAAATGTTTCCGACCACCTGCAAATTTCGAAAGTGGTATGTCATCTTGAATTCTTGATAATATTTCAGCTAGTGGAATTCCATCGGAATTATCACTGTTACATTATGATAAAACATCACTATCGCGGTAATTTTCTGTGAAGGTCGTATTATAGAAAATGGATGTCGCCATTGTAGTTAACAGAACAGTTATACCAAATATGCTGAAAAGTTCCTAACAAATGAGCACATTCTCGCGGCAAACCATGCAACACTTCTACAGGATGTTGTTGTTAACACTGCCTCTATTGCGCATGTCAACCTGTGACAAATTTGGTGGTAAATACAAACTGAAAACACACAACGGGATTTCCCGTTCTGTAGTCTGAACGGTGTTTTTTTTTTAAACGGGATTTCCCGTTCCATAGTCAGAAAGGGTTAATATATACTTTCCAACAATCACAGGACAGCACACCACAACCTTTATTTAATATACCATTTGTGGGGTACTAGAAGGGACAATCGCCCCCCCCCCCACAGACAGGGTAGTACATACCATGGCCTTTGTTACACCAGTTGTGGAGCAGAGGCTGGAAAGAGAAATAACCCAATGGGGCCACCGATGGGGATCGATCCCAGACTGACCACGCATCAAGTAAGTGCTTTACCACTGGGCTATGTCCCACACCACCCCACCACCCCACACATACACGGTGAGAGACAGAAAATAAACCTAAGAACTTAGTCTCACCTTGTCTTTTACATCCTGCACGTACTCCTCGGGAACGTCTCCCATCGGATACGCTCGACCCGCCAGGCAGCAGCTGAAATTGTCAGAACTTTGTATTCAGTAGGAGTTCTTCTCTGATCAAAATTATTATGTAACAATCTCGTCACCTCCAACCATCCTTTCCTTATCACTGTGACAGAATAACACGATCCTCCTTATGGGGTTTTCTATTTGAATTTTGGTTTATTTTTATTCATTTTAATAAATACCGGTACAGGGCGCAATACTGCGAGTGAAATTCTGTTACGGCAATTTAAGTTTACAAAACACTTGCGTTTTGGTGAGTAGATTATTTTGTCAACATCAAGCTGTCATTGTAACACATTTTAGTTTACTGTATCAGTCAGATGACACATGTACTGACGATTGAAAATGTAAATTGAAATTTCCCCATTTCGGATAGTTGAAGTCAGTTGAAGTATTCCGATATCATACTCGGAGCTCTGCAGTCGACTTGACGATTGAGGTGTTCCGAATGCTTTATTAACCACAATCAGAAAGCCTCATGACACATCAGGATATTTTGATTGCAAATGAGCTTTCACAAAGCCATAGACCAATCTCTTTGTAGCCAGTTTGTTTGCGACTAAGTTAAGCTAACTGTTACATAACAGGAATATGATAAATAAATAAAAAGTGCTTTTTTCCTTTACTGTATTGTTGATAACGATAGCATACAGTCAACAAAAATAAATAAATAAAATATGTTGTAGTTTCAATAAACGTAGCCATCAGTACACATGTCAAAATCACATAACCCAATTAAAAAACGGTTTACAGTACCTGGAAATGAAAGTAGAAAAAAAGTACCATTAATAAAAATTAATGCTTTGGAGATGGATTTTTTAGCCAACTGGAATAAAGAAACCTTAGACTATAGCTGATATTTCAATATTAATTCTGTTAGGCCTGTAATTTTGTAAACGCATTACAGACGATGGTTCTGGTGGTCAAACAGACGCGAAAACATCCCCCCAAAACAACCCCCCAAATCAATTCAACCAGAGCGTTCAATTAGGGAATCCTGGTTATTAGATTTTGAATTTCTAAGAGACAATAAAAATGCAAATCACATGTATTGTGAATACTGTCATAAAGCCGGTGTCAGTTCAGCAGGTTACTACTGATTTTGTTGCTGGATGTAACAAATTTAAATGTGAAAACATTCGTTCACAAGGTGAAAGTCGTGGTCACATAAGGTGCCATGACCATATTCTGAATTTAACACTGAAGCTACGAAAAAAAGTTTGCTTTATTTGACGACGCCACTAGAGCACATTGATTTTTTTATCTTATCATCGGCTATTGGACGTCAAACATATGGTCATTCTGACACTATTTTTTTACAGGAAACCCGCTGTCGCCACATAGGCTACCCTTTTATGACAGGCAGCAAGGGATCTTTTATTTGCGTTTCCCACAGGCAGGATAGCACAAACCATGGCCTTTGTTGAACCAGTTATGGATCACTGGTCGGTGCAAGTGGTTTACACCTACCCATTGAACCTTGTGGAGCACTCACTCAGGGTTTGGAGTCGGTATCTGGATTAAAAATCCAATGCCTCGACTGGGATCCGAACCCAGTACCTACCAGCGTGTAGACCAATGGCCTAACCACGACGCCACCGAGGCTGGTCTGAAGCTACGAGTTCAACAGTCTACAATTGCAAAACAATTTAATGCCATTGAGACAAAGTCGGACGAAAATACTGTCACAGAACTAAAGGTTAAATTTAAAACAGCCTATTGCATTGCTACAGGTTGGTGCTTAAAGTTCTTTAAATGTTTTTCATAAATACTAATACATGTAGGCCCTACTTAATGTGTTGCCTGGCGTGTAACACTCTCCAGTTGGCCAGTGGCCTTTTTCATTCACGAGTAAATATAAAACACTGCTTTGCACCCTGTGGTACCTAACCTTTTTTTGTTAAATACTTTTTAACAATTATACACAATAGAAAAATGTACCTTGAATGCCTGTATCCAATTTATGACAAATGCCACGTTTTTGAAAATGTTAGGCAGCCCGTAACACTGCCTCCTTCCTCCATATCACATTGCAAACATTTTTCACGAGTCACCTTAACTTAAAAGTGTTACATAATTTTTGAGTAGCCCTAATAATATACTGAACCACAAAAGAAACGTCAGTTGGATTTTAAGTATCAGTATGTTTATTTTTCAAATGTACGAATACATGAGTGGAAACATCGTAGAGAAAGTTAATTTTTTGCACACTTCTGCAACAGAGGCTGGGGAATGTTTCCTCATAGTTCTCAGAAGGGCAGTTAACATAGCAGGCGTCAGTTGGGGCGTTGCAAGTCAATACCTCGTATAGCCCCCACGAGCGTTGACCACAGACACACATCTCCTGTACATGGAGTGAATAAGGTGGTTGTTAAAGGCCTTTAGAATCGCGGCCCATATCCTGAGGAAAGCTACACTCAGATCTGCTGCAGTTATCGGCCTTGGTCGGATTTCACTGAGTTTTTCTTTAAAGTTCGTCCCACAAGTGCTCTATTGGATTCAAATCCAGACTGAGGGCAGGCCATGGCATGGTTCTGATGTTGTGCTGCTGTAGAAAGTCCCTGGTGACTCTGGCAGTGTGGGCGTGGACATTGTCCTGCTGTAACATATGATTCTGGCGACAGCCAAAATAGGGCACAATGTGAGTTCAAAGGACTTGGTCGATATATCGCAGAGCCATTACCTCGACGTGGACCAATATTCTGAAAGACCACATGTCCAGCGTTATGGTTGATTCTGATGGCTCCCCAAACCATGATGCTTTTCCCACCCCACGGGGTCTCTCTCCATCACACATGCATCTGCGTACCATTCACCTCTTCTTTGCCAGACCCGTACTCTGCCATCCGCCGCTGAAATACAGAATCGACTTTCATCTGAGAAGAGGACTCTTCTCCATTGCTGATAGCGCCAATGTTGACGAGCTGTGGCCCATTGCAGTTGTTCCTGTCGATGACGGTTTGTAAGAATAGGGCCCCAAGCAGGACGTCGACAATGGATATTGTTGGAGGCCAAGTGGCGACGGACCGTGTCGGCACTGATGGGTCGTTGCTGTGTTCCAATGGCATGGCGAGCCGTCTCAGTGGTCGTGGTGAAGCGGTCTTGCAGACGTTGGCACACAATAAAGTGATCTTGACGTGGTGTGTTGACTCGGGGACGACCACTGCGCGGGCGGTCATTGGTGGTGTTGGTAGTGTTATACCGATGTTGCAGATGGTAGATAGTCCTGACGTTGACGTTATATGCATTTGCAACGATCTGCGCACTCTGTCCGGCTCTTATTCTTCCAATAGCTTGTTCTCACTGGTTTCTTGATAATCGTGGCATGGTGTTTATATCGAAATGACAAATGACAGGCTAGCAATCGAAGTTTGCAGTTATACCCATACCTACCACGAGGTGCACGAGCATTTTGAGATTTTCAAGAAATGACTGCATCTTCGACTGCATTTTGGCGAATCGTCCAAGCTTTACTTGAATCGATATATCACAATGTGTCACAAAGACATGCAGTGGAATGAGGGGAGATGCGTTTCTTAAATAAACCTAATGAAAGAGTAATTATTTCTTAATATTTATTACCATTGGAGAAATTGACGTTTCTTTTGCGGTTCAGTATATAATGACTTTTTGTAATCTGTCACCGGTAGTTGTCCATTTGTAGGTATAATATTGACTGAAAGTAGTCACTATCAATATACTAGTAATATTATGAAGTTTAAAGTGGATTAATTAAGCATAATGCCAACTTTATATTACCTAATGTAAACCAGTAGTTTGTTTCCAAGCTTA
Organism: Gigantopelta aegis; assembly: GCF_016097555.1. Classification (NCBI taxonomy): domain Eukaryota; kingdom Metazoa; phylum Mollusca; class Gastropoda; order Neomphalida; family Peltospiridae; genus Gigantopelta; species Gigantopelta aegis. The sequence goes on from NC_054711.1 coordinate 1,035,200, forward strand.
ATCTGTCCATCTGGAAAATAAAGAAACGAAGAGTTGACATATTTAAAACACATTTGAAGTACTACTTGGTGCAAATTTCCATCTAGCTCTCTCTCCAACGGTAATAAAGTACATGTATGTATTTAACTGGCTTTTTGGCGAATTGATCATAAAATATATTTGTACAATTTAACTTTAATTCATATTTTGCTATGTAGCAAACACCAGGTAAAACTGTGCCATGTGAGATGATATAAAAACTATTCTGGCTGCAGAGTAATGTGGCAAACACCAGGTAAAACCGTTCCATGTGGGGTGGGATGAGATAAACACTATTCTGGCAGCTGCGTAATAATGGGTCCCAACTATTTGTTCAACTCCAACGTTAGGGTTAGTGTTAGTTAATGATAGTTTTAGACTAACAATAAACATTCTGGAGTACTTCATATTGTTAGTGATAGTTTTAGACTAACAATAAACATTCTGGAGTACTTCATATTGTTAGTGATAGTTTTAGACTAACAATAAACATTCTGTAGTACTTCATATTGCTGTGTCTCACATGTGGCAGGGATTTATCCAGGTGTTCTGTAGGTCCGGACAATGGCTCTTCCCAAAACAATAATAAATTAATTTAAAATGGTGTACTGCATCATCCAGTGGTCTGAAAACATATCCCAAGTATGATTTACTGGTGCTAATGGTCCCAATCCCATAAGACATGGGACCCTGCCCCAAGTTCAGCCAGCAAATATTTCGTGAATGTTCGCAAACTATTTGGTTGGTTCCTGACGTGACCATTTGGTTTACCATGAAGTGTATAAACCAATCTAGCGGACGTTTTTTTCTGCTTAGTCTGGCTAAGCAGAGTCCTGGTGGAATATCATGGATATAGCTCTGTGCAGTGGAACACATGTCCAGGCAGACTCAATGCATTATGACACTAATCCCATTCCTCACCTGTGCGGTGGAACACATGCCCAGGAAGACTCAATGCACTATGACACTAATCCTATTACTCACCTCTGCGGTGAAACACAGGCCCAGGCAGACTCAATGCATTATGACACTAATCCCATTACTCACCTGTGTGGTGGAACACATGCCCAGGCAGACTCAATGCATTATGACACTAATCCCATTACTCACCTGTGAGTTGTTTGCCGGTGCTGACGGCTTGTCTCAGCAGTAAGAGTAGCTCTTCTAGCGGAGTCGTGTAGTCGTGCAGACCCTTGTTGTACACATAGATGATAGCATCGTACAGCGCGTGGTTCCAACACAGGTGGACTACCTGCAATATTAAACATGTTTCTGTATTATATCTGCAGTATCAAACGTCCATTGTTGTACACATAGATGATAGCATCGTACAGTGCGTGGTTCCAACACAGGTGGACTACCTGCAATATTAAACATGTCTCTGTGTTATATCTGCAGTATCAAACGTCCATTGTTGTACACATAGATGATAGCATCGTACAGCGCGTGGTTCCAACACAGGTGGACTACCTGCAATATTAAACATGTCTCTGTATTATATCTGCAGTATCAATCGTCCATTGTTGTACACATAGATGATAGCATCGTACAGCGCGTGGTTCCAACACAGGTGGACTATCTGCAATATTAAACATGTCTCTGTGTTATATCTGCAGTATCAAACGTCCATTGTTGTACACATAGATGATAGCATCGTACAGCGCGTGGTTCCAACTCAGGTGGACTACCTGCAATATTAAACATGTCTCTGTGTTATATCTGCAGTATCAATCGTCCATTGTTGTACACATAGATGATAGCATCGTACAGTGCGTGGTTCCAACACAGGTGGACTATCTGCAATATTAAACATGTCTCTGTATTATATCTGCAGTATCAAACGTCCATTGTTGTACACATAGATGATAGCATCATACAGCGCGTGGTTCCAACACAGGTGGACTACCTGCAATATTAAACATGTCTCTGTATTATATCTGCAGTATCAAACGTCCATTGTTGTACACATAGATGATAGCATCGTACAGCGCGTGGTTCCAACACAGGTGGACTACCTGCAATATTAAACATGTCTCTGTGTTATATCTGCAGTATCAATCGTCCATTGTTGTACACATAGATGATAGCATCGTACAGTGCGTGGTTCCAACACAGGTGGACTATCTGCAATATTAAACATGTCTCTGTGTTATATCTGCAGTATCAAACGTCCATTGTTGTACACATAGATGATAGCATCGTACAGTGCGTGGTTCCAACACAGGTGGACTATCTGCAATATTAAACATGTCTCTGTATTATATCTGCAGTATCAAACGTCCATTGTTGTACACATAGATGATAGCATCATACAGCGCGTGGTTCCAACACAGGTGGACTACCTGCAATATTAAACATGTCTCTGTATTATATCTGCAGTATCAAACGTCCATTGTTGTACACATAGATGATAGCATCGTACAGCGCGTGGTTCCAACACAGGTGGACTACCTGCAATATTAAACATGTCTCTGTGTTATATCTGCAGTATCAAACGTCCATTGTTGTACACATAGATGATAGCATCGTACAGTGCGTGGTTCCAACACAGGTGGACTACCTGCAATATTAAACATGTCTCTGTGTTATATCTGCAGTATCAAACGTCCATTGTTGTACACATAGATGATAGCATCGTACAGCGCGTGGTTCCAACACAGGTGGACTACCTGCAATATTAAACATGTCTCTGTGTTATATCTGCAGTATCAAACGTCCATTGTTGTACACATAGATGATAGCATCGTACAGCGCGTGGTTCCAACACAGGTGGACTACCTGCAATATTAAACATGTCTCTGTGTTATATCTGCAGTATCAAACGTCCATTGTTGTACACATAGATGATAGCATCGTACAGCGCGTGGTTCCAACACAGGTGGACTACCTGCAATATTAAACATGTCTCTGTGTTATATCTGCAGTATCAAACGTCCATTGTTGTACACATAGATGATAGCATCGTACAGTGCGTGGTTCCAACACAGGTGGACTACCTGCAATATTAAACATGTCTCTGTGTTATATCTGCAGTATCAAACGTCCATTGTTGTACACATAGATGATAGCATCGTACAGTGCGTGGTTCCAACACAGGTGGACTACCTGCAATATTAAACATGTCTCTGTGTTATATCTGCAGTATCAAACGTCCATTGTTGTACACATAGATGATAGCATCGTACAGTGCGTGGTTCCAACACAGGTGGACTATCTGCAATATTAAACATGTCTCTGTGTTATATCTGCAGTATCAAACGTCCATTGTTGTACACATAGATGATAGCATCGTACAGTGCGTGGTTCCAACACAGGTGGACTACCTGCAATATTAAACATGTCTCTGTGTTATATCTGCAGTATCAAACGTCCATTGTTGCACACATAGATGATAGCATCATACAGCGCGTGGTTCCAACACAGGTGGACTACCTGCAATATTAAACATGTCTCTGTATTATATCTGCAGTATCAAACGTCCATTGTTGTACACATAGATGATAGCATCGTACAGCGCGTGGTTCCAACACAGGTGGACTACCTGCAATATTAAACATGTCTCTGTGTTATATCTGCAGTATCAATCGTCCATTGTTGTACACATAGATGATAGCATCGTACAGTGCGTGGTTCCAACACAGGTGGACTATCTGCAATATTAAACATGTCTCTGTGTTATATCTGCAGTATCAAACGTCCATTGTTGTACACATAGATGATAGCATCGTACAGTGCGTGGTTCCAACACAGGTGGACTACCTGCAATATTAAACATGTCTCTGTGTTATATCTGCAGTATCAAACGTCCATTGTTGTACACATAGATGATAGCATCGTACAGCGCGTGGTTCCAACACAGGTGGACTACCTGCAATATTAAACATGTCTCTGTGTTATATCTGCAGTATCAAACGTCCATTGTTGTACACATAGATGATAGCATCGTACAGCGCGTGGTTCCAACACAGGTGGACTACCTGCAATATTAAACATGTCTCTGTGTTATATCTGCAGTATCAAACGTCCATTGTTGTACACATAGATGATAGCATCGTACAGCGCGTGGTTCCAACACAGGTGGACTACCTGCAATATTAAACATGTCTCTGTGTTATATCTGCAGTATCAAACGTCCATTGTTGTACACATAGATGATAGCATCGTACAGTGCGTGGTTCCAACACAGGTGGACTACCTGCAATATTAAACATGTCTCTGTGTTATATCTGCAGTATCAAACGTCCATTGTTGTACACATAGATGATAGCATCGTACAGTGCGTGGTTCCAACACAGGTGGACTACCTGCAATATTAAACATGTCTCTGTGTTATATCTGCAGTATCAAACGTCCATTGTTGTACACATAGATGATAGCATCGTACAGTGCGTGGTTCCAACACAGGTGGACTATCTGCAATATTAAACATGTCTCTGTGTTATATCTGCAGTATCAAACGTCCATTGTTGTACACATAGATGATAGCATCGTACAGTGCGTGGTTCCAACACAGGTGGACTACCTGCAATATTAAACATGTCTCTGTATTATATCTGCAGTATCAATCGTCCATTGTTGTACACATAGATGATAGCATCGTACAGCGCGTGGTTCCAACACAGGTGGACTATCTGCAATATTAAACATGTCTCTGTGTTATATCTGCAGTATCAAACGTCCATTGTTGTACACATAGATGATAGCATCGTACAGTGCGTGATTCCAACACAAGTGGACTACCCGCAATATTAAACATGTTTCTGTGTTATATCGTAATGCACGTGGTTCCAACACATGTGGACTACTTGCACTATTAACCATGTCGCTGTTGAAAAATCAATCTTCACTGAGGGGATTCGAACCACAGACTCTCAGTACAAGAGTCCAGTGCTCTACCAACTGAGCTAATCAAGGAATTCCCACTAGCTACTGCCAGTAGGAGCACTTTATAACAACACTACTACATACTCCAACCTCAGCTCCAAATGGAACAGAAAAATCAACACCCACTGAGGGGATTCGAACCACAGACTCTCAGTACGAGTCCAGTGCTTTACCAACTGAGCTAACAAGGAATTCCCACTAGCTACTGCAAGTAGGAGCACTTTATACCAACACTACTACATACTCCAACCTCAGCATCAAATGTAACGGAAAAATCAACATCCACTGAGGGGATTCGAACCACAGACTCTCAGTGGATGTTGATTTTTCTGTTACATTACTAACAAACACACCCTTGTTATACACATAGATACTGAACCAATTATCTGATGGGATATCCCCACCAACCCCCCCGCCCCATCCCAGCTTGTTCCCAATGACTGGTATAGCAAAGGCTGTGGTATGTGCTGACCTGTCTATAGTAACTGTGTCAGATGATCAAAAATTTGACGTCCAATATTAATAAATCAATGTTCTTCAGTGGTGGTGTAAAATAAAACAAACTTTAACTGAAACTATATGTCAGAATTACCAAATGTTTGACATCCAATAGCCGATGATTAATAAATCAATGTGCTCTAGTGGTGTCGTTAAACAAAACAAACTTTAACTGAAGACTATGTGATATAAATACAAACTGTTTAACATCCAGTAACCAAAGATTCATAAATCAATGTGCTCTAATGGTGTTGTTAAACAAAATTAAAAACCCTGTTTACCTGGTTGATATCGAGACTGGTGATGTTCAGATGAACAATGCACGCCTCGACGTTATCGAGCATCTCTCTCGTTTCGTAGTGGTCGACGAAATCCTTCATCACCGACGGCGGGATTGAGATCAGTTTATCACTAATGATGTACGGCTCCAGACACTCCAGGAACGTTCCCTTGGCGATGACGTCATCACCAAACCGTTCGTATATCCGCCCAAACAGAATGTCTCTAAATTACAAAAAAATAAAAAAAATTTTTTTTAAAGGCCTGACATTTTCTGCCAACTTGAAATTTTTCGATTTAGAATAAAAATAGATTTGAACAAAACGTGTCCTTTTGTACTGCCACCATCCACTGAACAACCAAACAAAAGTGACATTGCAATTTCCTGGCATGTTAATTTTAATTATATTCTGATTCCCAACATTATTTTGTGTAAGAATTAGCCTGTAAAACATAAAATAAAAAATATCTGGCCCAAGTGACAAAATAAATGGCTGTAAACACAAACACTCTGTACATAATCGCCAGTCTAAATGAGCGTATACATGTATGAGTTTAAATGAAGAAAACAGAATATCTCATCTGTTAACTGGAAACCAGGGTCCTATTCCATGAATCAATCGTAGTGCTAAGATCACCTTAAATGCATACGGTAGTTATGAACTTACAATGATCTTAGTTCTAACACTGCTTTGTGGAATGAGGCCCGTAACATTTCAGTGTTCTCCTACTGTACATCACTGCCTAAAACAACACAATGATCTTAGTTCTAACACTGCTTTGTGGAATGAGGCCCGTAACATTTCAGTGTTCTCCTACTGTACATCAATGCCTAAAACAACACAATGATCTTAGTTCTAACACTGCTTTGTGGAATGAGGCCCGTAACATTTCAGTGTTCTCCTACTGTACATCAATGCCTAAAACAACACAATGATCTTAGTTCTAACACTGCTTTGTGGAATGAGGCCCGTAACATTTCAGTGTTCTCCTACTGTACATCACTGCCTAAAACAACACAATGATCTTAGTTCTAACACTGCTTTGTGGAATGAGGCCCGTAACATTTCAGTGTTCTCCTACTGTACATCAATGCCTAAAACAACACAATGATCTTAGTTCTAACACTGCTTTGTGGAATGAGGCCCGTAACATTTCAGTGTTCTCCTACTGTACATCACTGCCTAAAACAACACAATGATCTTAGTTCTAACACTGCTTTGTGGAATGAGGCCCGTAACATTTCAGTGTTCTCCTACTGTACATCACTGCCTAAAACAACACAATGATCTTAGTTCTAACACTGCTTTGTGGAATGAGGCCCGTAACATTTCAGTGTTCTAATACTGTACATCAATGCCTAAAACAACACAATGATCTTAGTTCTAACACTGCTTTGTGGAATGAGGCCCGTAACATTTCAGTGTTCTCCTACTGTACATCAATGCCTAAAACAACACAATGATCTTAGTTCTAACACTGCTTTGTGGAATGAGGCCCGTAACATTTCAGTGTTCTCCTACTGTACATCAATGCCTAAAACAACACAATGATCTTAGTTCTAACACTGCTTTGTGGAATGAGGCCCGTAACATTTCAGTGTTCTCCTACTGTACATCACTGCCTAAAACAACACAATGATCTTAGTTCTAACACTGCTTTGTGGAATGAGGCCCGTAACATTTCAGTGTTCTCCTACTGTACATCACTGCCTAAAACAACACAATGATCTTAGTTCTAACACTGCTTTGTGGAATGAGGCCCGTAACATTTCAGTGTTCTCCTACTGTACATCAATGCCTAAAACAACACAATGATCTTAGTTCTAACACTGCTTTGTGGAATGAGGCCCGTAACATTTCAGTGTTCTCCTACTGTACATCAATGCCTAAAACAACACAATGATCTTAGTTCTAACACTGCTTTGTGGAATGAGGCCCGTAACATTTCAGTGTTCTCCTACTGTACATCACTGCCTAAAACAACACAATGATCTTAGTTCTAACACTGCTTTGTGGAATGAGGCCCGTAACATTTCAGTGTTCTCCTACTGTACATCACTGCCTAAAACAACACAATGATCTTAGTTCTAACACTGCTTTGTGGAATGAGGCCCGTAACATTTCAGTGTTCTCCTACTGTACATCAATGCCTAAAACAACACAATGATCTTAGTTCTAACACTGCTTTGTGGAATGAGGCCCGTAACATTTCAGTGTTCTCCTACTGTACATCAATGCCTAAAACAACACAATGATCTTAGTTCTAACACTGCTTTGTGGAATGAGGCCCGTAACATTTCAGTGTTCTCCTACTGTACATCAATGCCTAAAACAACACAATGATCTTAGTTCTAACACTGCTTTGTGGAATGAGGCCCGTAACATTTCCGTGTTCTCCTACTGTACATCACTGCCTAAAACAACACAATGATCTTAGTTCTAACACTGCTTTGTGGAATGAGGCCCGTAACATTTCAGTGTTCTCCTACTGTACATCAATGCCTAAAACAACACAATGATCTTAGTTCTAACACTGCTTTGTGGAATGAGGCCCGTAACATTTCAGTGTTCTCCTACTGTACATCACTGCCTAAAATTACACAATGATCTTAGTTCTAACACTGCTTTGTGGAATGAGGCCCGTAACATTTCAGTGTTCTCCTACTGTACATCAATGCCTAAAACAACACAATGATCTTAGTTCTAACACTGCTTTGTGGAATGAGGCCCGTAACATTTCAGTGTTCTCCTACTGTACATCAATGCCTAAAACAACACAATGATCTTAGTTCTAACACTGCTTTGTGGAATGAGGCCCGTAACATTTCCGTGTTCTCCTACTGTACATCATTGCCTAAAACAACACAATGATCTTAGTTCTAACACTGCTTTGTGGAATGAGGCCCGTAACATTTCCGTGTTCTCCTACTGTACATCAATGCCTAAAACAACACAATGATCTTAGTTCTAACACTGCTTTGTGGAATGAGGCCCGTAACATTTCCGTGTTCTCCTACTGTACATCAATGCCTAAAACAACACAATGATCTTAGTTCTAACACTGCTTTGTGGAATGAGGCCCGTAACATTTCAGTGTTCTCCTACTGTACATCAATGCCTAAAACAACACAATGATCTTAGTTCTAACACTGCTTTGTGGAATGAGGCCCGTAACATTTCAGTGTTCTCCTACTGTACATCAATGCCTAAAACAACACAATGATCTTAGTTCTAACACTGCTTTGTGGAATGAGGCCCGTAACATTTCAGTGTTCTCCTACTGTACATCACTGCCTAAAACAACACAATGATCTTAGTTCTAACACTGCTTTGTGGAATGAGGCCCGTAACATTTCAGTGTTCTCCTACTGTACATCACTGCCTAAAACAACACAATGATCTTAGTTCTAACACTGCTTTGTGGAATGAGGCCCGTAACATTTCAGTGTTCTCCTACTGTACATCAATGCCTAAAACAACACAATGATCTTAGTTCTAACACTGCTTTGTGGAATGAGGCCCGTAACATTTCAGTGTTCTCCTACTGTACATCACTGCCTAAAACAACACAATTATTGTTCTTTACACCTCACTTCTGTTTGGTCATATGTTATATATTCTAGGAGTTTAAAACATGTTTGGTCATATGTTATATATTCTAGGAGTTTAAAACATGCTGTAGAAAAAGAAACTAAGAAAAGTTGTTACAATAATAAAAGCCCTCTGAACTGAACACCTATAGGACCAAGTAAAACGTCCAGTATTAAGGCTTATCCAGTTTACAGAGGTTCTACTCCAGTTTACAGAGGTTCTACTCCAGTTTACAGAGGTTCTACTCCAGTTTACAGAGGGGTCAAGTTATGAGGAGTTTCACTGTGTACATGTATATGGCTGAAAAGTACAACCTGTATCTTATCTCTGTGATATTTGTCACTTTAAAAATAAAATGACACTAAATACTGTTACAGAAGTAAAGACACACAGACACACACATGGACTGAGATAGATGGACGGATACACACACAGATACACACAAACACAGACAGACGGAGAGACGGATGGGTGGATGGACACACATGGATACAGTGTTTTAAAAACTTACATTCTGTCCAGCAAAAGGCAGTAGTCAACACATACAGGAACAATTTCCTGAAAACAAAACAAAACTCACAATATGACACATTGCTAATAAACACACAGAAAAATGCACTCTGACATAAGAATATATATATTTTTCAACCTATAAAGGTGATAATGTTAATTTTATATATAAAGGCAATGCCAATTTTTTATTTAAATGGTATAAAATATCTTAGTTCACTTAAAGATAATACACCCCACTGAGAAATAAAATATATTTTTCTATTTATCAAAAATGCTGAATAACCCTCATACCATGCATTAACAACCCTATGATAATTAGTGGAATGACCCTCGCCCCTATGATAATTAGTGGAACAACCCTCATACCATGCATTAACACCCCTATGATTAGTGGAACCCTCATACCATGCAGTAACACCCCTATGATTAGTGGAAACCTCATACCATGCAGTAACACCCCTATGATTAGTGGAACCCTCATACCATGCAGTAACACCCCTATGATTAGTGGAACCCTCATACCATGCAGTAACACCACTATGATATTAGTGGAACAACCCTCATACCATGCAGTAACACCCCTATGATTAGTGGAACAACCCTCATACCATGCAGTAACACCCCTATGATTAGTGGAACCCTCATACCATGCAGTAACACCACTATGATATTAGTGGAACAACCCTCATACCATGCAGTAACACCCCTATGATTAGTGGAACCCTCATACCATGCAGTAACACCCCTATGATTAGTGGAACCCTCATACCATGCAGTAACACCCCTATGATTAGTGGAACCCTCATACCATGCAGTAACACCCCTATGATTAGTGGAACCCTCATACCATGCAGTAACACCCCTATGATTAGTGGAACCCTCATACCATGCAGTAACACCCCTATGATTAGTGGAACAACCCTCATACCATGCAGTAACACCCCTATGATTAGTGGAACAACCCTCATACCATGCAGTAACACCACTATGATTAGTGGAACAACCCTCATACCATGCAGTAACACCCCTATGATTAGTGGAACCCTCATACCATGCAGTAACACCCCTATGATTAGTGGAACAACCCTCATACCATGCAGTAACACCCCTATGATTAGTGGAACCCTCATACCATGCAGTAACACCACTATGATATTAGTGGAACAACCCTCATACTATGCAGTAACACCCCTATGATAATTAGTGGAACAACCCTCATACCATGCAGTAACACCACTATGATATTAATGGAACAACCCTCATACCATGCAGTAACACCCCTATGATAAGTGGAACCCTCATACTATGCAGTAACACCCCTATGATTAGTGGAACAACCCTCATACCATGCAGTAACACCCCTATGATTAGTGGAACAACCCTCATACCATGCAGTAACACCCCTATGATTAGTGGAACCCTCATACCATGCACTAACACCCCTATGATTAGTGGAACCCTCATACCATGCAGTAACACCCCTATGATAATTAGTGGAACCCTCATACCATGCACTAACACCACTATGATATTAGTGGAACAACCCTCATACCATGTAATATTCTTCCAGCTCCTCTATTCGCCCTTTCTCCGGACACAGCTTCGTCATGGATAAGTCAACATAGTCGAAGAGAAGATCTAAAATCTGAAACAGACAATTCTCAACTCTAATAAAAACATTCACGTATTTCAACTACAGGTGCATTCTATTCATCTAATTATTCATTCTCAATGATGGCATTGTTTGAACTAGCTGTGCATTAGTTCAACTAGCTGTGCACTATCTCAACTAACTGTGCGCTATTTCAACTACATGGTGCACTATCTCAACTAACTGTGTGCTATTTCAACTACATGGTGCACTATCTCAACTAACTGTGCACTATTTCAACTACATGGTGCACTATCTCAACTAACTGTGCGCTATTTCAGCTACATGGTGCACTATCTCAACTAACTGTGCGCTATTTCAACTACATGGTGCACTATCTCAACTAACTGTGCACTATTTCAACTACATGGTGCACTATCTCAACTAACTGTGCACTATTTCAACTACATGGTGCACTATCTCAACTAACTGTGTGCTATTTCAACTACATGGTGCACTATCTCAACTAACTGTGCACTATTTCAACTACATGGTGCACTATCTCAACTAACTGTGCACTATTTCAACTACATGGTGCACTATCTCAACTAACTGTGCACTATTTCAACTACATGGTGCACTATCTCAACTAACTGTGCACTATTTCAACTACATGGTGCACTATCTCAACTATCTGTGCACTATCTCAACTAACTGTTCATTATCTCAACTAACTGTGCACTATTTCAACTACATGGTGCATTCTCAACTAAGTGCACTATTTCAACTAATTTTGCATTCTTTCAGTTACATAACAGTGAATTATTTCAACTGTGCATTCTTTCAACTCCTTGTAGTACACTTTTCAACTACATCGTGCATTCTCTCAAACAAATATGCATTTCAACTACTTGTAGTACACTTTTCAACTACATCGTGCATTCTCTCAACCAAATATGCATTTCAACTACCTGTAGTACACTTTTCAACTACATCGTGCATTCTCTCAACCAAATATGCATTTCAACTACCTGTAGTACACTTTTCAACTACATCGTGCATTCTCTCAACCAAATATGCATTTCAACTACTTGTAGTACAATTTTCAACTACATCGAGCATTCTCTCAACCAAATATGCATTTCAACTACTTAATTTAGAGTACTTATCCATTCTTTCATCAGTTTTAAGCCTGATGGTTAAATCATGATCCCACTTTGACCAGATATTCAGGCAGGCCTGTGTGTCTGAGATATAAAACAACTTGCCAGGTTTGCGACAATCTCCTTCCTCATGCGCTGTGATCCGGTGAGCCCGACGACAGCTTTAGCCTTGTTCTCGTAGAATGACAGACCAAGAGCCAGGGCGTCTTGGTAGCGGTTCTGTTTGATCAGCACGTCGATTCTCTGAAAATACAGTAACATATCAACTTGTAGACTCTATATCAGGCATATGTGATGGAGGGTTTGGGGGTAGAAAATCTTACTTGTTCAAAGCAAAAACTATTTTTTTACAATTTATTTTTCAAAGGAGCAAGACACCAACCCCTCCAGAAACTCCAGTCTAGATCCTCACTGCATAATTTTCTGCTCACACACCTCATAAACAGTTAAAATTCAATTTGAGGTAAACTTTGTTTTGTTTAACGACACCACTAGAGCACACTGATTCAGCTATTAGATGTCAAACATTTGACAATTCTGAAACGTTGTCTTAGTAGACAGTTGATATTAACTTTTATCATCTATAAACAGACTTGAAATTAACTCCTACAGTTTATAAAGAAATGGATAGATGAGTGTATGAATGAAGGAATAAATGGACAGATGGATATATGGATGAATAAATGGATAGATGGATGTATGGATGAATAAATGGATAGATAGATGTATGAAGGAATAAATGGATAGATGGATGTATGAATGAATAAATGGATAGATGGATGTATGGATGAATAGATGGATGTATGGATGAATAAATGGATAGATGGATGTATGGATGGATGAATAAATGGATAGATGGATGTATGGAAGAATAAATGGATAGATGCATGTATGGATGAATAAATGGATAGATGGATGTATTGATGGATGAATAAATGGATAGATGGATGTATGGATGAATAAATGGATATATGGATGTATGGATGGATGAATAAATGGATAGATGGACGTATGGATGAATAAATGGATAGATGGATGAATAAATGGATAGATGGATGAATAAATGGATAGATGGATGTATGGAAGAATAAACGGATAGATGGATGTATGGATGAATAAATGGATAGATGGATGTATGGATGGATGAATAAATGGATGTATGGATGAATAAATGGATAGATAGAAGTATGGATGAATAAATGGATATCTGGATGAATAAATGGAAAGATGGATGTATGGATGAATAAATGTATGGATCGATGAATAAATGGATAGATGGATGTATGGAAGAATAAACGGATAGATGGATGTATGGATGAATAAATGGTTGTATAAATGGATAGATGGATGTATGGATGGATGAATAAATGGATAGATGAATGAATAAACGGATAGATGGATGTATGGATGAATAAATAGATAGATGGATGGATGAATAAATGGATAGATGGATGTATGGATGAATAAATGGATGTATGAATGAATAAATGGATAAATGGATGTATGGATGAATAAATGGATAGATGGATGTATGGATGGATGAATAAATGGATAGATGGATGTATGGAAGAATAAATGGATAGATGCATGTATGGATGAATAAATGGATAGATGGATGTATTGATGGATGAATAGTTGGATAGATGGATGTATGGATGAATAAATGGATATATGGATGTATGGATGGATGAATAAATGGATAGATGGATGTATGGATGAATAAATGGATAGATGGATGTATGGATGAATAAATGGATAGATGGATGTATGGATGAATAAATGAATAGATGGATGAATAAATGGATAGATGGATGTATGGAAGAATAAACAGATAGATGGATGTATGGATGAATAAATGGATAGATGGATGAATAAATGGATAGATGGATGTATGGAAGAATAAATGGATAGATGGATGTATGGATGAATAAATGGATAGATGGATGTATGGATGGATGAATAAATGGATAGATGGATGTATGGATGGATGAATAAATGGATAGATGGATGAATAAACGGATAGATGGATGTATGGATGAATAAATGGATATATGAATGGATGAATAAATGGATAGATGGATGGTGGATGAATAAATGGATAGATGGATGTATGAATGAATGGATAGATGGATGTATGGATGAATAAATGGATATATGAATGGATGAATAAATGAAAGTATGGATGAATAAATGAATAGATGGATGTATGAATGAATAAATGAATGAAAGAATAGGGGAGGATGAAGTCTTTTTGCAGACAACATCACACCCACTAGATGCAAATCCAAATATTATGTATACGTAAAGTGTGCAAACCTCCTTCCAGGTCCTCAGTGTGAAAACATGCACCGTTTTCGTTCCTAACAGGAACAGTTGTCCCCCATGGCTCACAATAGACTGGTAACAAGCACGCTCTCCAGCAAAAGCCTGAAATGCAAATAAATAAATAATACATAAAGCTAATACCGGCCTCGGTGGTGTCGTGCTTAAGCCATCAAACATAAGGCTGGTAGGTACAGGGTTTGCATCCCAGTACCGGCTCCTACCCAGAGTGAGTTTTAACAACTCAATGGGTAGCTGTAAGACCACTACACCCTCTTCTCTCTTACTAACCACTAACAACTAACCCACTGCCCTGGACAGACAGCCCAGATAGCTGAGGTGTGTGAAAAGGACAGCGTGCTTGAAGCTTAATTGGACTTCACAAGATGTTGGTTTGTCCTAAGCTATCTCTAATTTTTAAATATGGATAGCAAGAAATAACTTTTGAACCTTTGAAACAGGCTATTAATGGTTGATTTTTAGGTCTTATTTCTTTTTCATATAAGGCCAAAAAAAAGAAGAAGTTTGTTTCAGGTAACATGGCCAAAAAAAGTAGGGTCGGTAGGTAGGATTTTTTTGTTTTTTTGTTGTTGTTTTTTTTTAGTTCAAAGAAAGGTTACCCTACCTTAAATGTGTTAGCCAGAGAAAAACTCAGTCTCAAGATAAAAGACATGAAGGCAAGCTGTCTGAAAAATCTTAGTTTACTCTTTGCAGCCAGCGAGAAATAAAAACAATCTCACTGTCAATGTCAGTTTTAAATTTCACATGCCATTTTCAAAAGACAGGAAAACAAAAAAAGTTAAAACTATTCCTTTCACTAATAAAAGTCAGTAGATGACTGCACAGAAACTTCACAGCTTTGTCCAGTTTTGTCAGAGGATGACTGCACAAATTTGTCCAAGTTGGTCAATAGATGTTTGCACAAAAAGTTCACAGATTTATCAAGTCATTAGATGACTGCACAAAAACTTCACAGATTTGTCCAACTTGTATTGGAAATAACAAAACAATACTAATTTTGTGTGCAATTTACAAATCAATCGGCTTAGAAATGAATAACTTGTAGTAAATTTCATAGTAATAAAAAAGGCGTTCCTAGCCCGAGTACTCTGACTGTAAGAGCTAGACGGACATTTGGACATAAATAATGAGAGCGTGTTTATGTTCAAATGTCCGTCTAGTCATCTTACAGTCAGAGTACTCAGGCTAAGGCGTTCCCTGTGGGATGGACTTACAGTTTTAATGTTTATTAGCCTATTGAACGGACCCATGCTAAAATCACCCAAATTAATTTATTCCCAATTAACTGAAACACTGAAATAAATGTGAACTGTTTAATGTTTGTGGTTATTCTTGAATACTCCGTTTATTTAATTATTACCCATGCTCAGCAGTTGACAGGCCTATCTACATCACTGGCGTAGGAAGCGGGGAAGGGGGTACTTTGTAGCAGCATCGATGATTTATATATTAATTTTATACGTGTGTGTGCCCACCCAACCCACTTTTTGGTATCTTCCTACAGGCTACACCCGTGTATATTAACAAATTCTGGGTACTAGGCCTAAGCAGTAGCCAACAACGAAAACTGTACCACGTCTTCTTCAAATGACCTTCACCTTTGCATGCAGAATAAAACGCGATGACTTGTAGTCTGTGCATGTGTTATCGAGAAATCCTTGATTGTTTTGTTGAGATCGCACGTTGTTGTTTTGGGAAAATAAACCTACAATGTATGAGATGACTGGAGTTACGATAATACGATATATTTTCCTCTATAGGCCTACAGACTAGTAGTACAATATTTAGCAGTTTGTAATAAAAGCTGTTTAATCGCCACACGTTACCGTACTGTCATGCGATCTCATGTGTCACCAATTACCGTGGTACCTAATAAGAGCACATGTTAATGATTCCCATTTCAAACAAATTAGTTATGCTCATATCCATTCAACGTCCAGGCATGTCTAGTCTGGGTCCAGTCTCTAACAACGCCAGTGATTGGGTGTAAGAGTTATCCTACTTGAGTACTTCTGTCGTCTGCTTTGTCGATCCACGACCACAACTTCTTTGTGCGCTTCCCCCCACCCCACCCCACCCCACCTCAGCAGAAAAAAAAAAGTTCAGGGTCGGTGGCAAAATTTAGGGTCGGTCGGGTGACCGGAAACAAACGATTTTTTGGGGGGGGCCTAAAGTAAAAAAAAAAACGTGTTACATATTTTAATAACCATACATGTACCTACAGGCCATACACAATATTTAGTTTTCTAATTTATTAATTTAATTTAATGGACAACATTTTTTACATAATGCCACTTTAGTACAAACCGTAAGTGTTAGATCAATGAAACTTGGTTCATATTTACACCTATGCATGTTCGTCTGAATGCATGTTAAAGACAAATCTTACGAGTGCCTGGCTGACGTTGCCCCCAGTCGCCAGTGACTTGAAGTAGCTTGTCCCGTAAACCAGCTGAACATCAGAGATGTCAATCATCTACAACAGAAATAACCACACATTGGATTGTTTGGAGAAACAAGGACTGGGACGTAGTGTTGGATAACACAAGGAGGCTTTGAAATCAGGTGTGCAGACAAGTAGGAAGTAAACGGCTGTCCTGATAGCAAATCACTTAACTTACGTTTTGTTATATTTATTTGGATGGTTACAGAAGTCAGGATGTTCTGATAGCAAATCACTTAACTTACGTTTTGTTATATTTATTTGGATGGTTACAGAAGTCAGGCAACCTTGTTCACTAAACAGTGTTAATTTGCCATCTTATATTTCACAAATACACATTTTAAAATAACAAAAAGTTGCACGATAAAAAAGCAACAAGGGAGTGAATAAACAGACTGTATGTTAAAAATACCAAATCTTTAACATTCAATAACCGATGACTTAATAAATCAATGTGCTCTAGTGGTGTCGTTAAACAAAACAAACTTTAACTTATCATGCTGGAGTCTTAGAGAGGAAACCAGCTAGTAGCAAGGGATATTTAATATGCATCATACCACATACAGGATAGCATAAACCACGACATTTGATATACCAGTCGTGGTGCACTGGCTGGAATGAGAAATAGCCCAATGGGCTCACCGACGGGGATTGATCCAAGAGCCTCCAGTATCAATAAAAACCTCCAGCATCAGGCGGTGAGAAATTTAAATATGGCTGCCACACACCTTGAGTTCCTCCTCTGACTATTTTGCCGTTTTACGTGACATCACCCAATGTTAATGTGAGCTCAAACAACAGAAGTCATGTGGTCATGCAAGACCGATTTATTCTACATGGGCTGACATCATTGAATACGCCTGTCTTGCATGGCTAGGGATGGGAGGAATTTAAATACGGCGGCTACACACCTCGAGTTCCTCCTCCGACCGCACGTCAATGACGTGGAGTTTTTCCGACGTGTCCAGCGTAACGATCGTCCTGGGATTCGTCCACTACAACACAATAAATACAACATAAACAAAACGCTTTATTACAGATCATTAATTTCTTAGGCTTATGGCTTCTGCTGGAGAAAGAAATTCAGTATATACATGTTGTACCTTTATTATCCACATGGTTCAACATAACCAAGTTAATAATAATCATACGAAGCACACGTGTAATAACAAGTGTTATTATCCACATGGTTCAACATAACCAAGTTAATAATAATCATACGAAGCACACGTGTAATAACAAGTGTAATGACGTAATTGTGGGAAGCGACGTCATAACATGACATTGCTTCTCCAGTCTTAGCTCAGACTGTGCATTTGAAATATGACGTCATTTCGTCGTCTCCTTCTAATTGTGGCTGAAACATTTTGAGTTGGGTCTTGTTGTTCATAAAGACAACAACAATAATAAAATGGATAATAAAGAAATTATTACACTCACGTGTGAGTCGTACTGATTTTACGAAATTCATGTCAGGATTCATATATTACTCTCGCTCTTGCTCGGGCAATACAAAAATCCTAACACTTGTTTCGTAAAATCAGTATGACACACAAGCTCGTATAATAATCTCTATGTATCACCTTCCAAAGATGCAAAGAAATTTTCTATTTAACAATGCACTTAACACATATGGTTATGGACGACTAAGATAATGAAAGAGGAAACCCACTGCTGCTACTTTATGGGCTATTCTTTTTGATTAGCAGGAAGGAATCTTTTATATGCACCATCTCACAGACAGGATAGTACATATATATATGATGGCCTTTGTTATACCAGCTGTGGAGCACTGGCTGGAAGGAGAAATAGCCCAATGGACCTGACAATGGGAAGAGATCTTAGAACGACCGAGCATCAGGCGACTGACTTTATCA
Organism: Gigantopelta aegis; assembly: GCF_016097555.1. NCBI lineage: Eukaryota > Metazoa > Mollusca > Gastropoda > Neomphalida > Peltospiridae > Gigantopelta > Gigantopelta aegis. The sequence goes on from NC_054711.1 coordinate 1,054,402, forward strand.
CTGGGTTATGTCCCATTCCTGAGTTAGTAATGGGAAACAAATTGAATACATACCTGTACCACCTTTTAAAGAAAGAAATAAACTGTTTTTAAATGACACACTCAACACATTTTAATTACAGTGATATGGCATCGGGCATAACTCTGTGACAAAAGGATTAATCATCATGAAAATCAAACTGAAACTGTAACAGTACATGATAAGGCTATGAACAAACTGTCAGATCAATATCTTGAGGAATTAAGAGAAAAAAGTCTGGAAAACTATAGGTGGGACAGACAAGACAGACAGACAGACAGACAGACTGAAGGATGGAGATGAAACCTATAGTCCCTTCGATGGAGTGGGTAGGGGACAAGTAACGAAGTCTAACTGAAGAGAATCTACTGACTGTGATGCTGAGCAGTTTGTAGGGGACAAGTAACGAAGTCTAACTGTGAGGAGAATCTACTGACCGTGATGCTGAGCAGTTTGTAGGAGACAAGTAACGAAGTCTAACTGTGAAGAGAATCTACTGACCGTGATGCTGAGCAGTTTATAGGGAGACAAGTAACGAAGTCTAACTGTGAGGAGAATCTACAGACAGTGCTGCTGAGCAGTTTGTAGGGGGACAAGTAACGAAGTCTAACTGTGAAGAGAATCTACTGACCGTGATGCTGAGCAGTTTATAGGAGACAAGTAACGAAGTCTAACTGTGAAGAGAATCTACAGACCGTGCTGGTGAGCAGTTTGTAGGAGACAAGTAACGAAGTCTAACTGTGAAGAGAATCTACTGACCGTGCTGCTGAGCAGTTTATAGGGAGACAAGTAACGAAGTCTAACTGTGAGGAGAATCTACAGACCGTGATGCTGAGCAGTTTGTCGGGGGACAAGTAACGAAGTCCAACTGTGAAGAGAATCTACTGACCGTGATGCTGAGCAGTTTGTAGGGAACTTCGATCTTCTGTAGACCAGAACACTTGATGTCCTGCGCTCCATGGCATATCACCTACACGACATAACAGTAATCATTATTACACTCAACACACAGCGATGGAAAGAAATAAAGGTACACACACACAGTAACAGTGAACAGAGGCTGCAACCTGAACTCTCAATCTATAACATAACAGTAATCATTATTACACTCAACATATAGTGATGGAAAGAAATAAAGGTACACACAAACAGTAACAGTGAACAGAGGCTGCAACCTGAACTCTCAATCTATAACAAAACAGTAATCATTATTACACTCAACATATAGTGATGGAAAGAAATAAAGGTACACACACACAGTAACAGTGAACAGAGGCTGCAACCTGAACTCTCAATCTATAACTAACTCACATCAACTAAATACACAAACAGTAACAGTGAACAGATGCAACCATCTATTACATAACTCATTATTAACACATATAGTGATGGAAAGAAATAAAGGTACACACAAACAGTAGCAGTGAACAGAGGCTGCAACCTGAACTCTCAATCTATAACATAACAGTAATCATTATTACACTCAACAGTGAACAGAGGCTGCAACCTGAACTCTCAATCTATAACATAACAGTAATCATTATTACACTCAACATATAGTGATGGAAAGAAATAAAGGTACACACAAACAGTAACAGTGAACAGAGGCTGCAACCTGAACTCTCAATCTATAACATAACAGTAATCATTATTACACTCAACATATAGTGATGGAAAGAAATAAAGGTACACACAAACAGTAGCAGTGAACAGAGGCTGCAACCTGAACTCTCAATCTATAGTGTCACATAACAATCTATAACATAACAGTAATCATTATTACACTCAACATATAGTGATGGGAAATAAAGGAAAGTAACAGTGAACAGAGGCTGCAACCTGAACATCTATAACATAACAGTAATCATTATTACACTAACAGATGGAAAGAAATAAAGGTACACACACACAGTACAGTGAACAGAGGCTGCAACCTGAACTCTCAATCTATAACTAACAGTAATCATTATTAACTCAACATATAGTGATGGAAAGAAATAAAGGTACACACAAACAGTAACAGTGAACAGAGGCTGCAACCTGAACTCTCAATCTATAACATAACAGTAACTCAACACACAGCGATGGAAAGAAATAAAGGTACACACAGTAACAGTGAACAGACTCTGAACTCTCAATCTATAACAGTGATGGAAAGAAATAAAGGTACACACAAACAGTAACAGTGAACAGAGGCTGCAACCTGAACTCTCAATCTATAACATAACAGTAATCATTATTACACTCAACATATAGTGATTAAAGGTACACACACACAGTAACACTGCAACCACTCTCATATAGTGATGGAAAGAAATAAAGGTACACACAAACAGTAACAGTGAACAGAGGCTGCAACCTGAACTCTCAATCTAACTCAGTAATCATTATACACTCAACATATAGTGATAAAATAAAGGTACACACAAACAGTAACATTATTACTGAACTCAATCAACAGTAATCATTATTGATATAGTGAAAGAAATAAAGGTACACACAAACAGTAACAGTGAACAGAGGCTGCAACCTGAACTCTCAATCTATAACATAACAGTAATCATTATTACACTCAACATATAGTGATGGAAAGAAATAAAGGTACACACAAACAGTAACAGTGAACAGAGGCTGCAACCTGAACTCTCAATCTATAACATAACAGTAATCATTATTACACTCAACACACAGCGATGGAAAGAAATAAAGGTACACACACACAGTAACAGTGAACAGAGGCTGCAACCTGAACTCTCAATCTATAACATAACAGTAATCATTATTACACTCAACATATAGTGATGGAAAGAAATAAAGGTACACACACACACAGTAACAGTGAACAGAGGCTGCAACCTGAACTCTCAATCTATAACATAACAGTAATCATTATTACACTCAACATATAGTGATGGAAAGAAATAAAGGTACACACACACAGTAACAGTGAACAGAGGCTGCAACCTGAACTCTCAATCTATAACATAACAGTAATCATTATTACACTCAACATATAGTGATGGAAAGAAATAAAGGTACACACAAACAGTAACAGTGAACAGAGGCTGCAACCTGAACTCTCAATCTATAACATAACAGTAATCATTATTACACTCAACATATAGTGATGGAAAGAAATAAAGGTACACACAAACAGTAGCAGTGAACAGAGGCTGCAACCTGAACTCTCAATCTATAACATAACAGTAATCATTATTACACTCATACATATAGTGACAAGTTGACCACACTGCAGTGGTAGTCAATTCGACACTACTGACATTAAAGGTCCACACAGTTACAGACTGTGAACTCTCAATCTAGAAATACAGTAACATTATTTACTACACACAAACAGTACTGAACAGAGTCATCTATAGTGTCACAAGTAGTGTCACAAGTTGACCACACTGCTGGTAGTCAATTCGACACTACTGACATTCAGTCCCACATTACAACTGTGTAAGAAATACAGACATTACTATACTAACAGTCAGTTAATCTTGGTCTATAATTCCATGTTTCTTTACTTCATTGCATCAGTGTATTTAACACTGTTAGTTCTAGCACTATCTAATGCTGGGATAGCACCGCACAGAGAGTTCGAACTTTACTTTGGTTCAGGGTTTCTAGATTATGGTAGCCCCACTCTCATGGCTAGTGATATGCCAAGCCCTATGGCTAGTGAAAAGTTGTCAAATGCTGAATTTGTATATTTTGTAAATATGAATATCCTTCCCCTATCCCCAGCTCCCAATCTTAGTGTTTTTAAGCTCTATCTCCCTCTTTAGGTGACATATCTGGTTATTACTATTAGTACAATTGTATTACAGTAACTTAAAGTAAGGCTGGTGAATTTTTAATCAAGGCTAGTAAATTTTTAAAATCACTGATCCCATAGCTAGTGAATTTTATAAAAATTCTAGAAGCCCTGTGGTTACTCCCCTTACTTGTTGGTGTTCCCCGTAAATCAGACATTGCTGATAGAACTGGGTTTTATACCTGGTAGAAGTGGATAGTCTGATCTCTGGCGAACACAAGAACGGGGTCGATCACTCGGTCTCGCTCCGACACCTGGATAATGACGAACTGCCACGCTAACAGAGGAAGTGTCGCAGGATCACCCTGAAAATAAACAAACATGCATCTCACAAATATATTCATATGTATCTCACAAATATACTACTATGCATCTCACAAATATACTCATATGCATCTTACAAATATACTCATATGTATCTCACAAATATACTTGTATGTATCTCACAAATATACTAATACATTTATCACAGAGATATTCATACATTTTTCACAACCATACTCATATGTATCTCACACATAACTATACTCATATGTATCTCACACACAACTATACTCATACATATCTCACAAATACACATATACGTATCTCAGAAATATACTCATATATCTAACAAATATACTCATACCCATCTCACAAATATACTTGTATGTATCTCACATTTCAATCAGCTCTGTCACTTCCCACATATTGTCAACTATATTCCAAACTTAAGTCACGTGTTTGACTTGGACAAATATATTATTAGCATTTAGATGAATTTAGTTTTGAAATGTGTATCCAAATCCCTATTTTCTGAGATGAAGTAATTATTTAAATAAATAAATAAATTGATGGATGTTTAGATAGACCGACAGACAATCACAGACAGACAGACAGATGGTTAAAAATAGATAAAGAATTTTTTTAAAAAGAGATAAATAAATAAATAAAAAATAAATATATCAATAAATACAAAGAGATAAATAATTAAAAAATTGTTAAATAAAGCAATCAATCAATAAAAAATAAAAAAAATAAAAAATAAAGCCTTAAATAGCTTCAGTTTGTATTTGACAATTAGCAGCTTCAACTAGGATTATTTACAAAATAATTTCACTCTAGTTCTGTTGTATTTCTACCATGTTTTTTACCTTTAAAGGGTGGGTGAACATCACTTTCAGAGACGGTCTCAAGGTCACCAACAAAACCTGCCACAAGCAAACATTCACAATAATAAGTACACGTTAAAATGAATGTATATAGAGGATAATAAACAAGTTACCAGTTATTATCATATTTATATCCCGAGTGAAATCACTTTCAGTTGTCACGAGCTTTAGCGAGTGACAAATGAAAATTATTTCACGAGGGACATAAATTTGATAATAACTGGTGCCGAGTTTGTTATTCTATTTATTACCTGAGCTATTTTTTCTCTCTAAAAGCCTTTATTTTCGACACACATATAGCATGTACATGTATAGAAATGATATAAACCAGTTTACGCATTGTTCTGAGTATTGCTATAACTTTGTAATTTAATCACGTTCATAGATAATTTTCAAAAACAAAAGTTATCTTTATTCTGGTACAAAATCTATAATGAATTGCATTAAAATGACATTGTTATAAATTTAACACCAAAAACAGACAGCCATAAACGCAAACTCTTTAAACTACATGATGTCATTGTGTGTGTTTGCCATATCGTGATGACGTCATATTTAGTACCGACAAAGTGATTGGTTTGTAAGCGTCAAATCATCCAATAGTATTGTTCGTTAGACCAATACATGATAATTTTTCAGTGAGAAATTATGATTTTTATTTTCCCCGTTATGAGTGCCTGCTTCGGTAATAAATTTACTTACATCTCAACACTAAAGAAATCAGGCTATTGGATGTCAGACACAGAGTAATAAATGAGTTCCAGATTAATAACAAATCTCTGTTCTGAATGAAACAATTTAAGTGAATTCATTTGACAGTGAGTGTTTGCCAAAGTTCTATTTATAATGTTCAAAAGATCTATAATGAATTTTTATTGGCAGTCAATTCCACACTGCTGACATTCGATCCCACATTACAACTTTGTATAAAATAAATATATTACTATGCTAAATTCAGTCTACAATTCTTTCCCTCGGTGTAATTTCTCCGACACAAACCTTGGACAGTGAAGCCATAGCGAGCACCAATACGTCCTGCATGGGGTGGTCTTTGATTGTCAGATACAAACCTTGGACAGTGAAGCCATACCGAGCACCAATACGTCCTGCATGGGGTGGTCTTTGATTGTCAGATACAAACCTTGGATAGTGAAGCCATAGTGAGCACCAATACGTCCTGCATGGGGTGGTCTTTGATTGTCAGATACAAACCTTGGACAGTGAAGCCATAGCGAGCACCAATACGTCCTGCATGGGGTGGTCTTTGATTGTCAGATACAAACCTTGGACAGTGAAGCCATAGCGAGCACCAATACGTCCTGCATGGGGTGGTCTTTGATTGTCAGATACAAACCTTGGACAGTGAAGCCATAGCGAGCACCAATACTTCCTGCATGGGGTGGTCTTTGATTGTCAGATACAAACCTTGGACAGTGAAGCCATAGCGAGCACCAATACGTCCTGCATGGGGTGGTCTTTGATTGTCAGATACAAACCTTGGACAGTGAAGCCATAGCGAGCACCAATACGTCCTGCATGGGGTGGTCTTTGATTGTCAGATACAAACCTTGGACAGTGAAGCCATAGCGAGCACCAATACTTCCTGCATGGGGTGGTCTTTGATTGTCAGATACAAACCTTGGATAGTGAAGCCATAGCGAGCACCAATACTTCCTGCATGGGGTGGTCTTTGATTGTCAGATACAAACCTTGGACAGTGAAGCCATAGCGAGCACCAATACTTCCTGCATGGGGTGGTCTTTGATTGTCAGATACACACCTTGGACAGTGAAGCCATAGCGAGCACCAATACGTCCTGCATGGGGTGGTCTTTGATTGTCAGATACAAACCTTGGACAGTGAAGCCATAGCGAGCACCAATACGTCCTGCATGGGGTGGTCTTTGATTGTCAGATACAAACCTTGGACAGTGAAGCCATAGCGAGCACCAATACGTCCTGCATGGGGTGGTCTTTGATTGTCAGATACAAACCATGGACAGTGAAGCCATAGCGAGCACCAATACGTCCTGCATGGGGTGGTCTTTGATTGTCAGATACAAACCTTGGACAGTGAAGCCATAGCGAGCACCAATACGTCCTGCATGGGGTGGTCTTTGATTGTCAGATTCATGTGCAGAGGTTCGATCACGCACACCTCGCCTCGACTACAAAGGAAAGAAAGAAAGAAATGTTTTATTTAATGACGCATATAGTTAAGGACCACACAGATATTGAGAGAGGAAACCTGCTGTTGCCACATCATGGGCTACTCTTTTTGATTAGCAGCAAGGGATCTTTTATATGCACCATCCCACAGACAGGATAATACATACCATGGCCTTTTATATACCAGTCATGGTGCACTGGCTGGAATGAGAAATAACCCAATTGTGCCACAGACGGGGATCGATCCCAGACTGACCGTGCATCAAGCGAGGGCTTTACCACTGGGCTACGTCCTGCCCCAGACAACCATTACAGTTAGAAGACAACCATTTCAGTCAGAAGACAACCATTACAGTCAGAAGACAACCATTACAGTCAGAAGACAACCATTACAGTTAGACAATAAACATATGGAGTTTTAGACTTGTGGGTCTTACTGTCTACTTGATGCACACAAATGTCATTTTTCACTGAAGGTGTTAGCCTGAAGTAAAAAATTAAATACTGTGATGCAGATTGGGGACTAATAACCAGAGAATTACTCTACGAGCTACGAGGCAATACCGTTTATCTTGCACAAGTGAAATGATGTTGTCCTTCACTAGCCTTTGGTATTGCCTTGAAGCGAGTTGTGAGAGAAAGACAGCATCAATTCACTTGTGTAAGATAAATGGTATTGCCTTGAAGCGAGTTGTGAGAGAAAGACCGCATCAATTCACTTGTGTAAGATAAATGGTATTGCCTTGAAGCGAGTTGTGAGAGAAAGACAGCATCAATTCACTTGTGTAAGATAAATGGTATTGCCTTGAAGCGAGTTGTGAGAGAAAGACAGCATCAATTCACTTGTGTAAGATAAATGGTATTGCCTTGAAGCGAGTTGTGAGAGAAAGACAGCATCAATTCACTTGTGTAAGATAAATGGTATTGCCTTGAAGCGAGTTGTGAGAGAAAGATCACATCAATTCACTTGTGTAAGATAAATGGTATTGCCTTGAAGAGAGTTGTGAAAGAAAGACAGCATCAATTCACTTGTGTAAGATAAATGGTATTGCCTTGAAGCGAGTTGTGAGAGAAAGACCGCATCAATTCACTTGTGTAAGATAAATGGTATTGCCTTGAAGCGAGTTGTGAGAGAAAGACAGCATCAATTCACTTGTCTAATATAAATGGTATTGCCTTGAAGCGAGTTGTGAGAGAAAGACAGCATCAATTCACTTGTCTAATATAAATGGTATTGCCTTGAAGCGAGTTGTGAGAGAAAGATCACATCAATTCACTTGTGTAAGATAAATGGTATTGCCTTGAAGCGAGTTGTGAGAGAAAGACCGCATCAATTCACTTGTGTAAGATAAATGGTATTGCCTTGAAGCGAGTTGTGAGAGAAAGACCGCATCAATTCACTTGTGTAAGATAAATGGTATTGCCTTGAAGCGAGTTGTGAGAGAAAGACAGCATCAATTCACTTGTGTAAGATAAATGGTATTGCCTTGAAGCGAGTTGTGAGAGAAAGACAGCATCAATTCACTTGTGTAATACAAATGGTATTGCCTTGAAGCGAGTTGTGAGAGAAAGACAGCATCAATTCACTTGTGTAATACAAATGGTATTGCCTTGAAGCGAGTTGTGAGGGAAAGACAGCATCAATTCACTTGTGTAATACAAATGGTATTGCCTTGAAGCGAGTTGTGAGGGAAAGACAGCATCAATTCACTTGTGTAAGATAAATGGTATTGCCTTGAAGCCAGTTGTGAGAGAAGGACAGCATCAATTCACTTGTGTAAGATAAATGGTATTGCCTTGAAGCCAGTTGTGAGAGAAGGACAGCATCAATTCACTTGTGTAAGATAAATGGTATTGCCTTGAAGCCAGTTGTGAGAGAAAGACAGCATCAATTCACTTGTGTAAGATAAATGGTATTGCCTTGAAGCCAGTTGTGAGAGAAAGACAGCATCAATTCACTTGTGTAATATAAATGGTATTGCCTTGAAGCCAGTTGTGAGAGAAAGACAGCATCAATTCACTTGTGTAATATAAATGGTATTGCCTTGAAGCCAGTTGTGAGAGAAAGACAGCATCAATTCACTTGTGTAATATAAATGGCATTGTCTTGAAGCGAGTTGTGTTTTCTATTTATTACCCATTATCAATCTTCATAATTTTATGGATACTGTTAGTGATAAAAAGGTTTGCAAGTTGAGAAAAAGAAACACTGTTGTGTCATAGCTGTTATGTACATATCGCTGATGACAAAAGTTAGTTGTTGACATGACTGCCACCATGGAAACTACTGTTACACTTAATTAACCGCTGCTAACACCTTCGGTCAAAAATGACATTTGCAGGATCAAATAGACAATAACATCTGCCAATTAAAAACTCCATATGGTTATCTTCTAGGTGAAGCACTGATTATGAACGTCGAAATGTATCAAAGGGAAGAAATGTTTTTTTTGTTTCCCTATCAAAAGATAGTTTTTCTTCCCCCACTTCTCTCTGCCCATATAGGTAATAAATTTGTTTAATTTAACCTAACAATAATTGTTTGAAATGTGAACATTAAGTGCAGTGCATAATACAAGCCTCAACTCATGTGACATGATGGTGTTAATAAGTTCTCAATCTGCTATGACTACAAGTGTGACAAGAAAGATTACAAAACGAAAGATTTACCTGTCAGTAAAAAGACACTGGGACTCACATATTCTGATGCGCCTCTGCCTTGAGTAAGTCAATAGCCATGGAACACGATGGCTGTTATATGTTCTGTCTGCTATTAAAACTTGTGATTTCATTTCATTTGAACTTATTTTCGTGCTTATATCCACTTAAGGTTCAAGCACGCTGTCCTGGGCACACACACATCAGCTATCTGGGCTATCTGTCCAGGACAGTGGGTTAGTTGTTTGTTGGTTAGTGGTTAGCGAGAGAGGCGAGGGTGTAGTGGCCTTATACCTACCCATTGAGTCATTAAAACTCGCTCTGGATAAGAGCCGGTATTGGTTTGCGAACCCTGTACCTACCAGCCTTATGTCTGATGGCTTAACCACGACACCACCGAGGCCAGTAATAAAAAAAACTACAACAGGAAGCCCTTGGCTGTTTGGAATATTTTAGCCATTTAGCCATGTGAACAGGAGAAAATGCCACAGTTAGAGGTCAGATTAATGTATGAAAAGAAGACAGATTTACCTGCCGGAAAACAGACACTGGGACTCGCAGGTTCTCACTCCAATCAGTCGCCTGTAACAAACATTAAAATTAGTCTTTCAATGACACCTCTAGATCATTTTGATTAATTTATCACTGGCTACTGGATGTCAATTTTTTTTAATTCTGACAAATCGTGTTACATTTTTCCATTAGCAGCAAGGGATCTTTTATATGCATTTCCCAAACTCCATCAGAGAATAGATTTACAAAGTGAGATGATCCCACATGTATGGGTGTTCTACCAATTTAGCTAAATGCAGAACCACAGTTATTTATAGTCTGTCCCATCATTCTATTAAAATGTTTTTTGTAAATAATGTAAATAATATATAATTACATAGTATGAAAAAAGGGCAATCCCTGTGGGACGGACTATAAGCATAATGTAAAATAATTTAGTTTATGTTTATCTCACTGACGCTAATTTTAACAAGACAATTCTAATATTTTTTTTACAACAATCAACTCTGGTGATGTGGACATTGTTGTTTGTAAAATAAAACATTTTTCCTACCAACGTAAACCTATTTCTTTCAACATTCAATCGGAAATTACTCACACACATTGGCATGTTCTGGAGGCTGAGCACTCTCAAAGAATTTAACTGGTATTGTCATCTTCTATCACATCATATTCACATAACATTAGGCACAAAAACCAGTCTAGTAAGCAACTACGATCTCTCATTCTCCTAAATATTCTTCTGTGACACTTACTTGAACTCCAGCTCGAAGACAGAACCCCGCTATCCTCATTCTCCTAAATATTCTTCTGTGACACTTACTTGAACTCCAGCTCGAAGACAGAACCCCCACTATCACTTACTTGGACTCCAGCTCGAACACAGAACCCCCACTATCACTTACTTGAACTCCAGTTCGAACACAGAACCCCCGCTATCACTTACTTGAACTCCAGCTCGAAGACAGAACCCCCGCTATTACTTACTTGAACTCCAGCTCGAAGACAGAACCCCCGCTATCACTTACTTGAACTCCAGCTCAAAGACAGAACCCCCGCTATCACTTACTTGAACTCCAGCTCGAAGACAGAACCCCCGCTATCACTTACTTGAACTCCAGCACGAACACAGAACCCCCACTATAACTCACTTGAACTCCAGCATGAACACAGAACCCCCACTATCACTTACTTGAACTCCAGCTCGAACACAGAACCCCCGCTATCACTTACTTGAACTCCAGCTCGAACACAGAACCCCTGCTATCACTTACTTGAACTCCAGCTCGAAGACAGAACCCCCGCTATCACTCACTTGAACTCCAGCTCGAAGACAGAACCCCCGCTATCACTTACTTGAACTCCAGCTCGAACACAGAACCCCCGCTATCACTTACTTGAACTCCAGCTCGAAGACAGAACCCCCGCTATCACTTACTTGAACTCCAGCACGAACACAGAACCCCCGCTATCACTTACTTGAACTCCAGCTCGAAGACAGAACCCCCGCTATCACTTACTTGAACTCCAGCTCGAAGACAGAACCCCCGCTATCACTTACTTGAACTCCAGCACGAACACAGAACCCCCGCTATCACTTACTTGAACTCCAGCTCGAAGACAGAACCCCCGCTATCACTTACTTGAACTCCAGCTCGAACACAGAACCCCCGCTATCACTGCATGCGGCAAGAACGAAGCTGTCTGTAAACTGAAAACAAAAACCACAAATTAACATGGCCGATGGTGACACGTTCTCAAGGAGTGACACTTTCTCCGATGGTGACACTTTCTCCGATGGTGACACTTTCTCCGACACAATGGTGTTAGTGATTCATTTCAAATGTTTGTAGTATACCTGTCCAATAATGTAATAACATAGACTTCGGTGTTTCTACCAGAGGGTGAAATGGGTATGGCGCCATACTAAAATATTTTTACAGATTTTTTTTTTTTAAGTTAACATTTTGACAAAATTAATTAATCTTATCATTATTGTATGATTTTCTTAACCCTAATGCTAAACGTAACCCGTTTTCTTTCTGGGTAGAGAGTAGTACCTCACCTTGATATGTAAAATGGCTGTTCCCTGAGGGTTGGGTGGGACCTCACCTTAATATGAAAAACGGCTGTTCCCTGTGGGTGGGGTGGTACCTCACCTTGATATGTAAAATGGCTGTTCCCTGTGGGTGGGGTGGGACCTCACCTTAATATGAAAAACAGCTGTTCCCTGTGGGTGGGGTGGCGTTGGTACCTCACCTTGATATGTAAAACGGCTGTTCCTTGTGGGTGGGGTGGGGGGTGGGACCTCACCTTGATATGTAAAACGGCTGTTCCCTGTGGATGGGGTGGGGGTGGTACTTCACCTTGATATGTAAAATGGCTGTTCCCTGTGGGTGGGGTGGGGGTGGTACCTCACCTTGATATGTACAACAGCTGTTCCTTGTGGGTGGGGTGGGGGTGGTACCTCACCTTGAGATGTAAAACGGCTGTTCCCTGTGGGTGGGGTGGGGGTGGTACCTCACCTTGATATGTAAAACGGCTGTTCCCTGTGGGTGAGGTGGGGGTGGTACCTCACCTTGATATTTAAAACGGCTGTTCCCTGTGGGTGGGGTGGGGGTGGTACCTCACCTTGAGATGTAAAACGGCTGTTCCCTGTGGGTGGGGTGGGGGTGGTACCTCACCTTGATATGTAAAACGGCTGTTCCCTGTGGGTGGGGTGGGGGTGGTACTTCACCTTGATATGTAAAACGGCTGTTCCCTGTGGGTGGGGTGGGGGGTGGTACCTCACCATGATATGTAAAACGGCTGTTCCCTGTGGGTGGGGTGGGGGGTGGTACCTCACCTTGAGATGTAAAACGGCTGTTCCCTGTGGGTGGGGTATGGGGGTGGTACCTCACCTTGATATGTAAAACGGCTGTTCCCTGTGGGTGGGGTGGGGGGGTGGTACCTCACCTTGATATGTAAAACGGCTGTTGCCTGTGGGTGTGGTGGGGGGTGGTACCTCACCTTGATATGTAAAACGGCTGTTCCCCGTGGGTGGGGTATGGGGGTGGTACCTCACCTTGATATGTAAAACGGCTGTTCCCTGTGGGTGGGGGGGGGGGTGGTACCTCACCTTGATATGTAAAACGGCTGTTCCCTGTGGGTGTGGTGGGGGGGTGGTACCTCACCTTGATATGTAAAACGGCTGTTCCCCGTGGGTGGGGTATGGGGGTGGTACTTCACCTTGATATGTAAAATGGCTGTTCCCTGTGGGTGGGGTGGGGGTGGTACCTCACCTTGATATGTAAAACGGCTGTTCCCTGTGGGTGGGGTGGGGGTGGTACCTCACCTTGATATTTAAAACGGCTGTTCCCTGTGGGTGGGGTGGGGGTGATACCTCACCTTGATATGTAAAACGGCTGTTCCCTGTGGGTGTGGTGGGGGGTGGTACCTCACCATGATATGTAAAACGGCTGTTCCCTGTGGGTGGGGTGGGGGGTGGTACCTCACCTTGATATGTAAAACGGCTGTTCCCTGTGGGTGTGGTGGGGGTGGTACCTCACCTTGATATGTAAAACGGCTGATCCCCGTGGGTGGGGTATGGGGGTGGTACCTCACCTTGATATGTAAAACGGCTGTTCCCTGTGGGTGGGGTGGGGGGTGGTACCTCACCTTGATATGTAAAACGGCTGTTCCCTGTGGGTGTGGTGGGGGGTGGTACCTCACCTTGATATGTAAAACGGCTGTTCCCCGTGGGTGGGGTATGGGGGTGGTACCTCACCTTGATATGTAAAACGGCTGTTCCCCGTGGGTGGGGTGGGGGTGATACCTCACCTTGATATGTAAAACGGTTGTTCCCTGTGGGTGTGGTGGGGGGTGGTACCTCACCTTGATATGTAAAACGGCTGTTCCCCGTGGGTAGGGTATGGGGGTGGTACCTCACCTTGATATGTAAAACGGCTGTTCCCTGTGGGTGGGGTGGGGGGTGGTACCTCACCTTGATATGTAAAACGGCTGTTCCCTGTGGGTGTGGTGGGGGGTGGTACCTCACCTTGATATGTAAAACGGCTGTTCCCTGTGGGTGTGCGTCGTTGATGGTTCTTAGCAACTTGCCGGTGGTCAGATCCCACATGGTAATCTGTAGGAGAAAACGTTAAAGTCTCAGCCTTGGGTTTAAAAAAGTCATAAAAGTCTCTTAGGCTCTGCTAAACAACAAAGTATCCTCTTTGTAAGTCTTTTAGCATTGCACTGCGAGATCGCAAAGTTACGAGAGTTTAATGAATTAGACCCCTGGTCCTTTAACATATCAGTTTGAATTCATGAAAAAAAGTACCACATTACCCAGTCCTTTAGCGTAAGTCTGATTTCATGAAAAGATTGCTGATCTTTTAAATTAACAATTTGAATTCATGAACCCTTAAGAACCCTGGGACCATATTTTCGAAGCCATCTTAACGCTACGAAATTGTAAAACCATCATAAGTTGTGATGTCACTACAGCACACGACATAGTGACGTCATAGCTTACAATGGTTTTACATTTTGTAGGCTAAGATAGCTTCGAAAATATGGGCCCTGGGCCTCGTTCCATAAAGCGATCTTAGCGCAAAGATCACCTTAAATACATAATTACCTACGCACCTAAGATGATCTTAGCGCTAAGATCGCTTCGTGGAATAGGGCCCTGGTCGATAAATGTGAGTTCATTCAGTAACTTTTACCTGGCCTTTTGCAAATCCACAAAGAAGACGAGTACAATCTTTGTTGAAGCTCAGCGATGACACCGCCCCATACTGTGTTCCCACCACGGTACTGCCCAGACACCACTTCAATATCTGCTTCGGATCTGAAGTGTACAAGACATATTATACTGCTTCTATACCGCCCAAACACCACTTCAATATCTGCTTTGGATCTGAAGTGTACAAGACATATTATTCTGCTTCTATACCGCCCAAACACCACTTCAATATCTGCTTTGGATCTGAAGTGTACAAGACATATTATACTGCTTCTATACCGCCCAAACACCACTTCAATATCTGCTTTGGATCTGAAGTGTACAAGACATATTATTCTGCTTCTATACCGCCCAAACACCACTTCAATATCTGTTTTGGATCTGAAGTGTACAAGACATATTATACTGCTTCTATACATCCCAAACACCACTTCAATATCTGCTTGGGATCTGAAGTGTACAAGACATATTATTCTGCTTCTATACCGCCCAAACACCACTTCAATATCTGTTTTGGATCTGAAGTGTACAAGACATATTATACTGCTTCTATACATCCCAAACACCACTTCAATATCTGCTTGGGATCTGAAGTGTACAAGACATATTATACTGCGTCTATACCGCCCAAACACCACTTCAATATCTGCTTGGGATCTGAAGTGTACAAAACATATTATACTGCTTTTATACCACCCAAACACCACTTCAGTATTTGCTTCGAATCTGAAGTGCAAAGAAATATTTTACTGCTTCTATAATACCTAATCAACACTTCACCATTTGTTTCGTTTGAAACACAGCATCAACCTAACATATGTCGTAAACTCACTTAAGTGTATGCTGTGCTTTACGATTAGCATGTAAAATTTATTATTTATAATTGGAATTTATTTTTCAATTTGATTTTTGATATTTGGTCCATGGTTTGCTTTGTTCCCGATACTTACATACCATTAAAAACAAATTTTAAATGTGGGAAGCAAAGAGAACTCTGGGCCTAAAAGCATGAATATCACAAATTGCGATTAACTGTCACTTTCCTACTTTATATGTTTAACAAATACAGCTTGATAAAATACATTTCCTATACATTAACGTATTGATCTTAAACGTTTAGTATTAAATATTAAATATAATACAAACCAAACACGAGAACCAGCCCGTGCGAAGTGCCGATGGCTATGAGGTTAGAAACTTCCTGAAAGCAGCAACAAGAAAATTAGTGACAGCTTTGACCAGCAGAATTTGCATAATCAAAACCATATTAATCCAGTAATGAATACCTATAATTTGACTGGTGTTGGTGATGGAGTAGTTAAGCCATGGGTCTTAAAGCTGATAGAGCACATTTTAAAGGAACTTGAAAAACCAATGCATCTGACCTATTTTCTTACAAACCACTAACCCACTGTCATGGACAGACAGCCCAGATAGCTGAGGTGTGTGCCCAAAACAGCATGCTTGAATCTTAATTGGATATAAGAACAAAAATATATTGAAATGAATTAAAAACAAATGTTGAAGAGGTGACCATTATTGCCTTTTGGCAACTACAAATTTTACAACTTTAGGAAGCCATAGGTTGACCGCCAATGAATAGAATACTGACATACATCAGGCAACAAAACACACATCCACAAAACTACATGTGATACAGAAATTATTACGATGAGATGAATCATGAAAAATAGCAACTGTCATTACACTGCTACTGGGTGCATATGAGCCTGTATCCATCACCTTACCATGAGCACACAGAAATGACATCAAAACCATGTAGCCAGAGATATGTGATGGCTGTGTTACATTTATATATTACAAATTCAACACACACATCAAATTAAAATGTTCAAATGAGTTATCTCCCCTTGTATGAATATTTCTAGACTAGCTCGACGTGAAGTACTTACTATTGCTGTTGGCATTCCTGCATCAACCTTATCCTGAAATACGAAGAAAGGAATCACATCAACTATTTGATTACAGGCATCGGGCTATTTTTGCACTGTCAACTAATTTTTCATTCAGGGTTTAAATTTATGGCATCATTTAGTCTTGAGGAGTTATGCAAAAACAAAATAGGTTATCTGTTTTTGTTTTTATGAATCCCATAAATTGTTTATTTCAATTTCCAATTCTCAGACGTCTGGATTAAGCAAAAAAAATGTTTTTTTAATTGGTCTAAGGTCAGACCAAAGTTCAAGAATTGATGCAGGATTTGTTTTTTTTTGACATTTTGTTTTAAAGCCTGGATTGCACAGAAAAGGTGGATATGTTTGATACTGAAATAAGGGGCATATTTAAATTGAAATCAGAATGCAGGTCCTAGTTAATGCACGTTGACATTCTGACTTCAAATACAGTTTTACATAGCAAGAAAAGCCCAGCAAAAATCAATGTTATACCACAAGGTAAAAAAAAGAAAAAGTTGTCGTGTAAGGGTCAAAATCTACGCACGTCCTGACTACAGACCAGAAATTTATTTTGTTTGGCCTTGGAGAAAGAAATAAGAAAGCCTGCTATGTTACTCTAATTTATTTATCTATTAAATAAAGTTAAAGTTTGTTTTATTTAACAACACCACTAGAGCATACTCATTTATTAATCATCGGCTTTTGGATGTCAAACACAGGTAATTTTGACATATCATCTTAGAGAAGAAACTTGCTATATTTTCCCATAAGTAGCAAGGTATCTTTTGTATGCACAATCCTATAGATAGGATAGGAGATACCACGGCCTTTGATATACCAGTTGTGGTGCACTGACCAGAACAAAAAACAGCACAATGGGACCACCAACGGGGATTGATCCTGGACCGACCGTACATCATACAAGTACTTTACCACCGGGCTACGTCCCACCCACCCAGCAGAACATGTTTCAACTATAAGTCAGAGATTAAGACTGGGATGGGTGTGTCTGAAAGCTTTGTGGTACATGGGCACAGGCACAGAGCTCTCTCTCTCTACGTCCCTCCCACCCAGCAGAACATGTTTCAACTATGTCAGAGGTTAAGACCGGGATGGGCATGCCTGAAAGCTTTGTGGTACATGGGCACAGGCACAGAGCTCTCTCTCTCTACGTCCCTCCCACCCAGCAGAACATGTTTCAACTATGTCAGAGGTTAAGACCGGGATGGGCATGCCTGAAAGCTTTGTGGTACATGGGCACAGGCACAGAGCTCTCTCTCTCTATGTCCCACCCACCCAGCAGAACATGTTTCAACTATAAGTCAGAGGTTAAGACCGGGATGGGCATGCCTGAAAGCTTTGTGGTACATAGGCACAGGCACAGAGCTCTCTCTCTCTACGTCCCACCCACCCAGCAGAACATGTTTCAACTATAAGTCAGAGGTTAAGACCGGGATGGGCGTGCCTGAAAGCTTTGTGGCACATAGGCACAGAGCTCTCTCTCTCTCTACGTTCCACCCACCCAGCAGAACATGTTTCAACTATAAGTCAGAGGTTAAGACTGGGATGGGTGTGCCTGAAAGCTTTGTGGTACATAGGCACAGAGCTCTCTCTCTCTCTACGTCCCACCCACCCAGCAGAACATGTTTCAACTATAAGTCAGAGGTTAAGACTGGGATGGGTGTGCCTGAAAGCTTTGTGGTACATAGGCACAGAGCTCTCTCTCTCTCTACGTCCCACCCACCCAGCAGAACATGTTTCAACTATAAGTCAGAGGTTAAGACCGGGATGGGTGTGCCTGAAAGCTTTGTGGTACATAGGCACAGAGCTCTCTCTCTCTCTACGTCCCACCCACCCAGCAGAACATGTTTCAACTATAAGTCAGAGGTTAAGACTGGGATGGGTGTGCCTGAAAGCTTTGTGGTACATGGGCACAGCAACAGAGCTCTCTCTCTCTGTCTCTCTCTCTACGTCCCAACCACCTAGAAGAACATGTTTCAACTATAAGTCAGAGGTTAAGACCAGGATGGGCGTGCCTGAAAGCTTTGTGGTACATGGGCACAGGCACAGAGCTCTCTCTCTCTATGTCCCACCCACCCAGCAGAACATGTTTCAACTATAAGTCAGAGGTTAAGACCGGGATGGGTGTGCCTGAAAGCTTTGTGGTACATGGGAACAGGCACAGAGCTCTCTCTCTCTACGTCCCACCCACCCAGCAGAACATGTTTCAACTATAAGTCAGAGGTTAAGACAGGGATGGGCGTGCCTGAAAGCTTTGTGGCACATAGGCACAGAGCTCTCTCTCTCTCTACGTCCCACCCACCCAGAAGAACATGTTTCAACTATAAGTCAGAGGTTAAGACTGGGATGGGTGTGCCTGAAAGCTTTGTGGTACATAGGCACAGAGCTCTCTCTCTCTCTACGTCCCACCCACCCAGCAGAACATGTTTCAACTATAAGTCAGAGGTTAAGACTGGGATGGGTGTGCCTGAAAGCTTTGTGGTACATAGGCACAGAGCTCTCTCTCTCTCTACGTCCCACCCACCCAGCAGAACATGTTTCAACTATAAGTCAGAGGTTAAGACCGGGATGGGTGTGCCTGAAAGCTTTGTGGTACATAGGCACAGAGCTCTCTCTCTCTCTACGTCCCACCCACCCAGCAGAACATGTTTCAACTATAAGTCAGAGGTTAAGACTGGGATGGGTGTGCCTGAAAGCTTTGTGGTACATGGGCACAGCAACAGAGCTCTCTCTCTCTGTCTCTCTCTCTACGTCCCAACCACCTAGAAGAACATGTTTCAACTATAAGTCAGAGGTTAAGACCAGGATGGGCGTGCCTGAAAGCTTTGTGGTACATGGGCACAGGCACAGAGCTCTCTCTCTCTATGTCCCACCCACCCAGCAGAACATGTTTCAACTATAAGTCAGAGGTTAAGACCGGGATGGGTGTGCCTGAAAGCTTTGTGGTACATGGGAACAGGCACAGAGCTCTCTCTCTCTACGTCCCACCCACCCAGCAGAACATGTTTCAACTATAAGTCAGAGGTTAAGACCGGGATGGGTGTGCCTGAAAGCTTTGTGGTACATAGGCACAGAGCTCTCTCTCTCTCTACGTCCCACCCACCCAGCAGAACATGTTTCAACTATAAGTCAGAGGTTAAGACTGGGATGGGTGTGCCTGAAAGCTTTGTGGTACATGGGCACAGCAACAGAGCTCTCTCTCTCTGTCTCTCTCTCTACGTCCCAACCACCTAGAAGAACATGTTTCAACTATAAGTCAGAGGTTAAGACCAGGATGGGCGTGCCTGAAAGCTTTGTGGTACATGGGCACAGGCACAGAGCTCTCTCTCTCTATGTCCCACCCACCCAGCAGAACATGTTTCAACTATAAGTCAGAGGTTAAGACCGGGATGGGTGTGCCTGAAAGCTTTGTGGTACATGGGAACAGGCACAGAGCTCTCTCTCTCTACGTCCCACCCACCCAGCAGAACATGTTTCAACTATAAGTCAGAGGTTAAGACAGGGATGGGCGTGCCTGAAAGCTTTGTGGCACATAGGCACAGAGCTCTCTCTCTCTCTACGTCCCACCCACCCAGAAGAACATGTTTCAACTATAAGTCAGAGGTTAAGACTGGGATGGGTGTGCCTGAAAGCTTTGTGGTACATAGGCACAGAGCTCTCTCTCTCTCTACGTCCCACCCACCCAGCAGAACATGTTTCAACTATAAGTCAGAGGTTAAGACTGGGATGGGTGTGCCTGAAAGCTTTGTGGTACATAGGCACAGAGCTCTCTCTCTCTCTACGTCCCACCCACCCAGCAGAACATGTTTCAACTATAAGTCAGAGGTTAAGACCGGGATGGGTGTGCCTGAAAGCTTTGTGGTACATAGGCACAGAGCTCTCTCTCTCTCTACGTCCCACCCACCCAGCAGAACATGTTTCAACTATAAGTCAGAGGTTAAGACTGGGATGGGTGTGCCTGAAAGCTTTGTGGTACATGGGCACAGCAACAGAGCTCTCTCTCTCTGTCTCTCTCTCTACGTCCCAACCACCTAGAAGAACATGTTTCAACTATAAGTCAGAGGTTAAGACCAGGATGGGCGTGCCTGAAAGCTTTGTGGTACATGGGCACAGGCACAGAGCTCTCTCTCTCTATGTCCCACCCACCCAGCAGAACATGTTTCAACTATAAGTCAGAGGTTAAGACCGGGATGGGTGTGCCTGAAAGCTTTGTGGTACATGGGAACAGGCACAGAGCTCTCTCTCTCTACGTCCCACCCACCCAGCAGAACATGTTTCAACTATAAGTCAGAGGTTAAGACAGGGATGGGCGTGCCTGAAAGCTTTGTGGCACATAGGCACAGAGCTCTCTCTCTCTCTACGTCCCACCCACCCAGAAGAACATGTTTCAACTATAAGTCAGAGGTTAAGACTGGGATGGGTGTGCCTGAAAGCTTTGTGGTACATAGGCACAGAGCTCTCTCTCTCTCTACGTCCCACCCACCCAGCAGAACATGTTTCAACTATAAGTCAGAGGTTAAGACTGGGATGGGTGTGCCTGAAAGCTTTGTGGTACATAGGCACAGAGCTCTCTCTCTCTCTACGTCCCACCCACCCAGCAGAACATGTTTCAACTATAAGTCAGAGGTTAAGACCGGGATGGGTGTGCCTGAAAGCTTTGTGGTACATAGGCACAGAGCTCTCTCTCTCTCTACGTCCCACCCACCCAGCAGAACATGTTTCAACTATAAGTCAGAGGTTAAGACTGGGATGGGTGTGCCTGAAAGCTTTGTGGTACATGGGCACAGCAACAGAGCTCTCTCTCTCTGTCTCTCTCTCTACGTCCCAACCACCTAGAAGAACATGTTTCAACTATAAGTCAGAGGTTAAGACCAGGATGGGCGTGCCTGAAAGCTTTGTGGTACATGGGCACAGGCACAGAGCTCTCTCTCTCTATGTCCCACCCACCCAGCAGAACATGTTTCAACTATAAGTCAGAGGTTAAGACCGGGATGGGTGTGCCTGAAAGCTTTGTGGTACATGGGAACAGGCACAGAGCTCTCTCTCTCTACGTCCCACCCACCCAGCAGAACATGTTTCAACTATAAGTCAGAGGTTAAGACCGGGATGGGCGTGCCTGAAAGCTTTGTGGCACATAGGCACAGAGCTCTCTCTCTCTCTACGTCCCACCCACCCAGCAGAACATGTTTCAACTATAAGTCAGAGGTTAAGACTGGGATGGGTGTGCCTGAAAGCTTTGTGGTACATAGGCACAGAGCTCTCTCTCTCTCTACGTCCCACCCACCCAGCAGAACATGTTTCAACTATAAGTCAGAGGTTAAGACTGGGATGGGTGTGCCTGAAAGCTTTGTGGTACATAGGCACAGAGCTCTCTCTCTCTCTACGTCCCACCCACCCAGCAGAACATGTTTCAACTATAAGTCAGAGGTTAAGACCGGGATGGGTGTGCCTGAAAGCTTTGTGGTACATAGGCACAGAGCTCTCTCTCTCTCTACGTCCCACCCACCCAGCAGAACATGTTTCAACTATAAGTCAGAGGTTAAGACTGGGATGGGTGTGCCTGAAAGCTTTGTGGTACATGGGCACAGCAACAGAGCTCTCTCTCTCTGTCTCTCTCTCTACGTCCCAACCACCTAGAAGAACATGTTTCAACTATAAGTCAGAGGTTAAGACCAGGATGGGCGTGCCTGAAAGCTTTGTGGTACATGGGCACAGGCACAGAGCTCTCTCTCTCTATGTCCCACCCACCCAGCAGAACATGTTTCAACTATAAGTCAGAGGTTAAGACCGGGATGGGTGTGCCTGAAAGCTTTGTGGTACATGGGAACAGGCACAGAGCTCTCTCTCTCTACGTCCCACCCACCCAGCAGAACATGTTTCAACTATAAGTCAGAGGTTAAGACCGGGATGGGCGTGCCTGAAAGCTTTGTGGCACATAGGCACAGAGCTCTCTCTCTCTCTACGTCCCACCCACCCAGCAGAACATGTTTCAACTATAAGTCAGAGGTTAAGACTGGGATGGGTGTGCCTGAAAGCTTTGTGGTACATAGCTGTGCCTCTCTCTCTCTCTACGTCCCACCCACCCAGCAGAACATGTTTCAACTATAAGTCAGAGGTTAAGACTGGGATGGGTGTGCCTGAAAGCTTTGTGGTACATGGGCACAGCAACAGAGCTCTCTCTCTCTGTCTCTCTCTCTACGTCCCAACCACCTAGAAGAACATGTTTCAACTATAAGTCAGAGGTTAAGACCAGGATGGGCGTGCCTGAAAGCTTTGTGGTACATGGGCACAGGCACAGAGCTCTCTCTCTCTATGTCCCACCCACCCAGCAGAACATGTTTCAACTATAAGTCAGAGGTTAAGACCGGGATGGGTGTGCCTGAAAGCTTTGTGGTACATGGGAACAGGCACAGAGCTCTCTCTCTCTACGTCCCACCCACCCAGCAGAACATGTTTCAACTATAAGTCAGAGGTTAAGACAGGGATGGGCGTGCCTGAAAGCTTTGTGGCACATAGGCACAGAGCTCTCTCTCTCTCTACGTCCCACCCACCCAGAAGAACATGTTTCAACTATAAGTCAGAGGTTAAGACTGGGATGGGTGTGCCTGAAAGCTTTGTGGTACATAGGCACAGAGCTCTCTCTCTCTCTACGTCCCACCCACCCAGCAGAACATGTTTCAACTATAAGTCAGAGGTTAAGACTGGGATGGGTGTGCCTGAAAGCTTTGTGGTACATAGGCACAGAGCTCTCTCTCTCTCTACGTCCCACCCACCCAGCAGAACATGTTTCAACTATAAGTCAGAGGTTAAGACCGGGATGGGTGTGCCTGAAAGCTTTGTGGTACATAGGCACAGAGCTCTCTCTCTCTCTACGTCCCACCCACCCAGCAGAACATGTTTCAACTATAAGTCAGAGGTTAAGACTGGGATGGGTGTGCCTGAAAGCTTTGTGGTACATGGGCACAGCAACAGAGCTCTCTCTCTCTGTCTCTCTCTCTACGTCCCAACCACCTAGAAGAACATGTTTCAACTATAAGTCAGAGGTTAAGACCAGGATGGGCGTGCCTGAAAGCTTTGTGGTACATGGGCACAGGCACAGAGCTCTCTCTCTCTACGTCCCACCCACCCAGCAGAACATGTTTCAACTATAAGTCAGAGGTTAAGACCGGGATGGGCGTGCCTGAAAGCTTTGTGGCACATAGGCACAGAGCTCTCTCTCTCTCTACGTCCCACCCACCCAGCAGAACATGTTTCAACTATAAGTCAGAGGTTAAGACTGGGATGGGTGTGCCTGAAAGCTTTGTGGTACATAGGCACAGAGCTCTCTCTCTCTCTACGTCCCACCCACCCAGCAGAACATGTTTCAACTATAAGTCAGAGGTTAAGACTGGGATGGGTGTACCTGAAAGCTTTGTGGTACATAGGCACAGAGCTCTCTCTCTCTACGTCCCACCCACCCAGCAGAACATGTTTCAACTATAAGTCAGAGGTTAAGACCGGGATGGGTGTGCCTGAAAGCTTTGTGGTACATAGGCACAGAGCTCTCTCTCTCTCTACGTCCCACCCACCCAGCAGAACATGTTTCAACTATAAGTCAGAGGTTAAGACTGGGATGGGTGTGCCTGAAAGCTTTGTGGTACATGGGCACAGCAACAGAGCTCTCTCTCTCTGTCTCTCTCTCTACGTCCCAACCACCTAGAAGAACATGTTTCAACTATAAGTCAGAGGTTAAGACCAGGATGGGCGTGCCTGAAAGCTTTGTGGTACATGGGCACAGGCACAGAGCTCTCTCTCTCTATGTCCCACCCACCCAGCAGAACATGTTTCAACTATAAGTCAGAGGTTAATCCCAGGATGGGCATGTCTGAAAGCTTTGTGGTACATGGTCACAGGCACAGAGCTCTCTCTCTCTACGTCCCACCCACCCAGCAGAACATGTTTAAACTATAAGTCAGAGGTTAAGACCGGGAAGGGCATGCCTGAAAGCTTTGTGGTACATAGGCACAGGCACAGAGCTCTCTCTCTCTACGTCCCACCCACCCAGCAGAACATGTTTCAACTATAAGTCAGAGGTTAAGACCGGGATGGGTGTGCCTGAAAGCTTTGCGGTACATGGGCACAGCAACAGAGCTCTCTCTCTCTGTCTCTCTCTCTCTCTCTCTACGTCCCACCCACCCAGCAGAACATGTTTCAACTATAAGTCAGAGGTTAAGACCAGGATGGGCGTGCCTAAAAGCTTTGTGGTACATGGGCACAGGCACAGAGCTCTCTCTCTCTACGTCCCACCCACCCAGCAGAACATGTTTCAACTATAAGTCAGAGGTTAAGACTGGGATGGGCGTGTCTGAAAGCTTTGTGGTACATGGGCACAGGCACAGAGCTCTCTCTCTCTACATCCCACCCACCCAGCAAAACATGTTTCAACTATAAGTCAGAGGTTAATCCCAGGATGGGCGTGCCTGAAAGCTTTGTGGTACATGGGCACAGGCACAGAGCTCTCTCTCTCTACGTCCCACCCACCCAGCAGAACATGTTTCAACTATAAGTCAGAGGTTAAGACCGGGATGGGCGTGCCTGAAAGCTTTGTGGCACATGGGCACAGAGCTCTCTCGGTTCTCCCTGCCCCTCCCTCGCTCTCTCTCTCTCTCTTTCTCTTTCTCTCAGCCATGACTACACCTAGCTACATGCATAAGCCTGGAACAGTGATGAGTGAAGGAAGGAAATGTTTTATTTAACGACGCACTCAACACATTTTATTTACGGTTATATGGCATTAGACATATGGTTAAGGACCACACAGATATTGAGAGAGGAAACCCGCTGTCACCATTTAATGGGCTACTCTTTTCGATTACAAGCAAGGGATCTTTTATATGCACCATCCCAGACAGGATAACACATACCATGGCCTTTGATATACCAATGGTGGTGCACTGGCTGGAACGAGAAATAGCCCAATGGGCCCATCGACAGGAATTGATCCCAGACCGAGCGAGCGCTGTACCACTGAGCTACATCCCACCCCCAGTGATGAGTGAATGATATACGTACTGCAGCTGATAAAATCTGTGATGATATATTCTTCAGCTTGCTCGGTCTCAATACAGAGCCATGGATGGCTCTAGGAACCTTTTTCCTTAAAAAAACAACAATTTATGTAAATAAATAAAACAAAAAGATCACAAACACACACTCGGTATTAGTAACAAGTAATACATAATAAGTCAGTTTTCAGCAGTGATTATATAACAGTGATATATATGAGTAACATACTTCTCTTTCTGTCTCCGTTTGTCTGGGTTCAGCAGACTGTCCTGACTGGAGAGGGACGACGTCTCCCCGGAGTCAGTTTTCAGCAGTGACTATATAACAGTGATATATATGAGTAACATACTTCTCTTTCCATCTCGGTTTGTCTGGGTTCAAGAGACTGTCCTGACTAGAGAGGGACAACGTCTCCCCGGAGTCAGTTTTCAGAAGTGACTATATAACAGTGATATATATGAGTAACATACTTCTCTTTCCGTCTCGGTTTGTCTGGGTTCAGCAGACTGTCCTGACTGGAGAGGGACGACGTCTCCCCAGAGTCAGTTTTCAGAAGTGACTATATAACAGTGATATATATGAGTAACATACTTCTCTTTCCGTCTCGGTTTGTCTGGGTTCAGCAGACTGTCCTGACTGGAGAGGGACGATGTCTCCCCAGAGTCAGTTTTCAGCAGCTGCAGAGCGGCGTTAGGAATCTCCTCCTCGTCCAGGATAGACGACGACTCGTCCGGCTGCAGAGGAAAGGAAGGTTTGTTCAAGAACACCCCAGCACATTGTTTAATCAGCAATAATCAACACACTATCTAATTATAAATTTATTTCACAAATTTTTCATGTTTTTAAAAAATCTTTCTGGTTACTGTATGCAACTAAAAAAAAGAGAGAAAAAGAGAAGAAAAGAAGAACAACAACAACAAAAACACCCCCAAAACACACACACCACGTATACTATTCCAAAGTACTGTAATATGCTTTATATTACATCTCCCCAATTAACAGGAAATATATGCATTACAAGTATATTTAGCTGGTAAATGCTGGCTACAAGGCACTTCAAAGTTTGAGGGTGGGGCACACTCCCCTAGCACCCTCCCTTTGGATTGGAACCTGATCCCTCCCTGGATCTGCATGCTCTGCACACTCAGTGTTGCCCTTACCTCATTAAGAATACTTTCCAATGTAGGCGGAGTCTCAACGGCTGGCAAATCAAACTCTGCATCATCCAACTGCAATAAAAAAAAATATATATAATAATAAAATATATATAAATATATATACAAGTATAATAATAATAATAATATATATATATATATAATATATATATATATAATATAATATATATATATATATATATATATATTTATCCAGCAATCACTGTATAAATTGGCAAGATACGATGACTAGATAAATCTCTATATTTTCGGTCACTGACCAAAAATATAGGTCACGTGACATAAGCCTTTGATATGCCAGAGTGGTACATATGCCAAGCAGGCATATGACTCGTAGATCAAATACTTTTTCACCTTGTGAAAACGTGAATGTAATATTGTTTCTGTATATGTGTATACATGTATACAATGTATGTGTGTGTGTATGTATGTACATGTATGTGTGTGTATGTGTGTGTGTGTGTGCCACACTCTGTCCTTTGATGATTGTCCACAGTCCAGTGGTAAAGCTCTCAGTTGATGCTTGGTCGGTCTGGGATCGATCCCCATCAGTGGGTCCATTGCGCTATTTCTCGCTCCACCCAGTGCACCACGACTGGTATATCAAAGCCGTGGTATGTGCTATCCTGTCTGTGGGATGGTGCATATAAAAGATCACTTGCTACTAATGATAAAATGTAGCGGGTTTCCTCTCTAACACTATGATAAAATTACTGTATCCATATAAATGATTTTGAATTAGTAGTACATGATAATTTTGTGTAATAAATATAAGAATACTATATCTATTATAATACATTCATATTTAGACATTCATATTTAGAGAATAACTAATGAGCTACGAGGAATTATGAATTATCTGTCCCGAGTGAATGAATGTTGTAAACCCGAGCTTTTGGCGAGGCTTTTACAACATTCATTCACGAGGGACAGATAATTTGTAACTCCTCGTAGCGAGTTGGTTATTCTCTTTATTACCCATTGTCAATTTTAACTGATTTTTAATGTAAAAATTCCTCTGGAGTCTACAACATCAGCCATTATGTGATATAATCTTATGCGCATTACATGATGTAATTTAAGTGACGTTATAGCATAACGGCGTTCTTGTTACAGCCAAATGTTTACAGTACAAAATAATACAACTGTATTTGCATTTGAAAATAATTATTTTTATATATTACTAAAGCCGCTGCTTATTAAACTATACCATTTCATGTTTACAAAACAAATGAGTCTATTTGTTTTTGTAAATCTTTGTAGATCGTATAACGTATGTGTAATCTGACTCATGAATGGAAACATATGAATGAAAGTGAAGTTCTGGTCATGCCAAGCAACCAACCAAACGTCGTGATTTTATAGCCAGCCAATCAGTGGCTGTAGAAGCAATCTGCACACTGTGCAGAGATCGAAAAAATATTACCCTGTATATTTGAGCCCATATGGGTAATAAGTTTAAATATCCACCACTTCTTCTGCCTGGTTGGTGATGGATACAAGTGTAAACAGGAATTTTGTGAAGAAGAATACAAAAAAAAAAAAATTACAAAATATTTGACATCCAATAGCCGATGATTAATGAATCAATGTGCTCTAGTGGTGTCGTTAAACAAAACAAATTTTTTTTGGTGATTGTCGGGCACGTCATATTATTGTATGAGACAGCCCCTGGAAGACAGAATGGCAGAGTTAGGTGATCATGTGACGCAACATCACGATATAGGTTGGCGAATGAGGGTGCTGTCGCGTTTCTTTCTGTAGTATGTGTATTAGTGATTAATATCTGAATTTTCTTTAATCAAGGAACTCAAAAATGATCGATGTAAATGTATTTGACATCAAACATAGGATTGTTGAGGTATTAGAGCTGGAATCTTTGACTACTTTTGGTGGGCAGCGACTGACAGAAAATTACATAGCTTGGTCTCTGACTGTGATGAGAGCTATATAACTGGATATGACAAATGACAAAAACTTCGGCTAGTGCCCTATTTAATTTAGTAATAGTTGATAATTTTCACCAGCCCAGACCAAACACTCACTACCCATGACCAAGTGCTAGTGGAGTTGTCCAGCACTGCAAGCCAAAAGCAACGGTAACAGGTCGTTCACCCGAGTCGTTTTGAGCAGGGTCGATTCGTACCTCCAACCGAGTTGTTTCGCCCCATGTTTCGAATCGCCCTCATTGATATTGCGTGTTTATATTTACAAATAAAAAAAATATTATAGTTTTGTTTATTTCCAATATTATTTACTCAAGCCATATACATGAAACACATTAATAATTACTGATGTGCATTGGTTTCTTCTTAAATATACTACATACCCAGCTGACGTTCAAACACCGAGTAAGGTATGTTGATTTCGCCTAGCTTCAGCAGATGTAAACAGCTGATAAGGCATTAATATCCAAAGACATAAAATTACCTAATGTTTGTTAATGAATAATGAATAAAGTTATAAAGAGAAGATAAAGAAAAAACACCTTCAAAACTATAATAAATATATTTATTTTGGGGGCGAAACGACTCGGTACGAATGAGATTTAGGACGAACCAACACTGGGTGAATAGGTCTAAGGGCGAAACAACGCAGAGTTCGAAATGGTTTTAGGTCTCACTACACAGATCACTTCCGGGTGAGAGTTCATTGATCACCGTCCACTATAGTTCCTAATTGTGGCACGTTATGGTTCACATATTCACTTCTAGAAAATGGTGAAGAATTAAAACAATATGTATGTTTAATGGTAAGCCTTCTCTGGCTGTATTTTGCCCATGTTATTTTGTAATATTGTGCATCGACCTTTTGGGACATGGGTATATAGTGCAAGTGACAGCCGGAGTGAATC
Organism: Gigantopelta aegis; assembly: GCF_016097555.1. Classification (NCBI taxonomy): domain Eukaryota; kingdom Metazoa; phylum Mollusca; class Gastropoda; order Neomphalida; family Peltospiridae; genus Gigantopelta; species Gigantopelta aegis. Next base: position 1,084,467 of record NC_054711.1, read on the forward strand.
GGTTAATGAACCACCTGTTCGGACCGGTACTACAGCCAGATGCGGTCATATAGCAAAAAACTGAGACAGAAATGTTCACAATTTTGGAGTGAATATAAATGCTTATATAATGTATGTTCGCAATGGTGTATGTTGTTAGTGCCAACGAGAACCCGTTCTATGGGCAATCTTCGCTTGAAGTTGGGCAGTTTAACATGGGTTTCAATGGCAGATGACATCTGTGTAGTGAGACCTTAGGTAGAAACGACCCGGATTCAAAGACCCTGCTGCACTGCAAAGATGACGGAGGCGGTGGAGGCTTAGGTCGTGTTGTTTTTCTATCTAATGGCAGGCAATCGACAAATGACAGCAACTGCACAAACGAACTAATGACAACATATACAAGAACCAAAAACAATATTTAAATTAGGAACCTCATTAATATCAAAACTGATCAAATCTTGTTCTGCAGACGCTGAGACAGAACTTCCGCCTACTTCTTCAGCCATTTTCGTTCGTTTGTTGTATTTTCCTCCAACATTTTTTTTCTGGCATATAACAGAGTGGGTTTACTTATGAACTAGACAGCATGTATAATACTCTACACGCACCATGATTTTGTTAAGGAATTATCAAGTTTACTGTGTAAACGGAGAAAAACAGCTTGTTTCAGATATCCGTGATGATATTCAATCTAGTAGGGAAACGCATAGGGCGTAGACTAGTTCAGTTGTAGGGCTCCAATATAGTATCTAGTTGCACGTTTCATACGTTACAAACAGAACGTTGTGGGTTTTTTAATTTTTATCTTCTTGCAGTGATCCACAATTGACATACCAAAGACCATGACATGCGATGTCATATCCGCAGGAAAATGATTATAAAAACGACTTTAGTTCGAACTAGTAAATAAACTACCTAAGTTTCGTTCAGTATAATAATGAATCTGAAGACTAATTTCGACTCATATCTCATTATATGTCGGTACCCTCAAACAGAGTATAGGTGCCAAATACTATGACACCTTGCTTGTTACTGAAAAGAGTAGCTTATGTAGTGACAAAGCTGACATTTCTTCCCACACATAATACCGGTAAGTGCGCAGGTGGAGGGTTTCGGATCCCACCTTCCTCAAGCAAATTTTCTTCTTTTTTTCCAATACATTTTCCGAGGGAGCATAGCTTGACCCCCCCCCCCCCCCCAATAAAGTTCGCTTGCCACAATCTAGACCCGCCCCCGAATATATTCTTGAATAGAGACATGATCAGTAACCCAATTACCAGGCTGACGTTAAATACAAAGATTGATTTCACTTAAACACCGGGATAACACTTTTTAGCTATTAATAATAATAGCATGAGGTTTGCTTAATAACATTTTTATTGTGCTAATTATGAAAAAAACACCCTATACCGCTATGCTACCTAGCCTAGTTTAAGAAGCCCCGCCCTTTTGTGTATTACGTCACAATGGTTATGATGTCACAGTAAGTCGTGTTGTATGATTGAATAGAGTCTGCCATGGATGAAGACGTCAGTTCTGAAAAGGTCGCCACTACTGAAGAACAAAATTACAATGATGATAATACAGGTATTATTTACACTGAGCCATGTGCCTACGTGAGATACACACCCAGCTATATCATCGTATATACCACTGTATAATGAGGAAAAACCGCTTCTGAATTTCACTGGTCACAAACGAGCTTACCATACCAATAATATATAGGAGATACTACACGAATAGTCATTATATAGCATTAATCTTACAACAAATGTTTATCAAAAGACCTATATAACGAGCGTACGTTTTAAAACAATGCGCTCTGAGATGAATGACGTCTAACGGACGTGTGTAGTATTAGATTTATTACATATATTCAAAACATTAAGCTCAAAACCATTTTAAACGTCTTTTTAAAAACCTATATATGATCTATGGTATTTCGTTTAAACAGTGGATATATAGGAATCTATTTCGATAGTGCTCATTTCGGTGGACGGTTTGGATTTGATCTCCAGGTGAGCACCAAATAGCAGCTAATCAGATATCGTTAAATCGATAACCAATGCATGTGTGATATGATTGGGTCATATCACTACTCTTACACGTCATTCTCTCAAGTTTGTTTTATTTAACGACGCCACTGGAGCACATTGATTTTTTATCTTATCATCGGCTATTGGACGTCAAACATATGGTCATTCTGACACTGTGTTTTAGAGGAAACCCGCTGTCGCCACATAGGCTACTCTTTTACGACAGGCAGCAAGGGATCTTTTATTTGCGCTTCCCACAGGCAGGATAGCACAAACCATGGCCTTTGTTGAACCAGTTATGGATCACTGGTCGGTGCAAGTGGTTTACACCTACCCATTGAGCCTTGCGAAGCACTCACTCAGGGTTTGGAGTCGGTATCGGGATTAAAAATCCCATGCCTCGACTGGGATCCGAACCCAGTACCTACCAGCCTGTAGACCGGGTATGTAAGAAAGTGGATTGTTTTCAAATAGTGATCAAATTCGCCTCATTATTTGCATATTGCGACACGCCCCTCATCTCCGGGAATTAAAGATATGCTTAAAAGCAGGTTCATGCATTCTACCTTCCTTTCCTATGACCCCCCACCCCCCATCCCCGTTCAAGCATTTTAAAAATATTTTCGGGGGGGGGGGGGGGGAGATGACTCGACCCCTATAATAAACTTATATCGCCATCGTCTATCCCCCCCCCCCCTCCACCACACACACACAATAAAATTCCTGCAGTCGCGCCTGCTAGCTTACTAACTAGGCCATATAAAATATTTTTCACAAATATAATTTGTTTGTTCCTTTCTTTACATTCAACTCACATATTACTTTCATTATTATCTATAAAGGGCCAGTTTTGGCACGTCTAACCTGTTTTTCATGTCCATGTCTGTATATTAAACATGTTCTGTGTTATCGGTATTTTTAGTCAGCACTTTACGAAGTAATTTATTACTAATATAGATTTGAATTATATTGATATCATTCATTCATTCATTTATTCATCCATTCATTCGTTGATTCATGATATCTATATCATTCATTCATTCATTCATTCATTCATTCATCCATTCATCCTGCCAGCCAGTCAGTATCTTTCAGTCTCTGTCTGTCTGTCTGTCCTTCCGTCCGTCCGTCCGTCCGTCCGCCCCCCCCCTCTCTCTCTCTCTCTCTCTCTCTCTCTCTCTCTCTCTCTCTCTCTCTCTGTCCATAATAACTAGGTACAGATCATTAATCAATGTTCTGACTTCCCTGTACCTGATGGCTAAACGTTACGCCCTGAACACCTATTGCGCTTGAAGCTTAATTGAATAAGAACACTGTCGAACAAACACCATCTTAAATCAATTAATATGGTTTGTTTGTTATGAGTCGGGCACACACTGGCGCATGTGCAGATTGAGGTTCGTGGGGTGAACCATCTGCTCCAAGTTAATTTTCGTTTTATTATATTTTCCGGACCTGAGCCAACATAAATATGTAGCTCGCCATAAACTGCACCTACTTCAACACGTAGCTCGCCATAAACTGCACCCTACTACAACACGTAGCTCGCCATAAACTGCACCCTACTGCAACACGTAGCTCGCCATAAACTGCACCCTACTACAATAGGTATCTCGCCATAAACTGCACCCTACTGCAACACGTATCTCGCCATAAACTGCACCCTACTGCAACACGTAGCTCGCCATAAACTGCACCCTACTACAACACGTAGCTCGCCATAAACTGCACCCTACTGCAACACGCAGCTCGCCATAAACTGCACCCTACTGCAACACGCAGCTCGCCATAAACTGCACCCTACTGCAACACGCAGCTCGCCATAAACTGAACCCTACTGCAACACGTAGCTCGCCATAAACGGCACCCTACTGCAACACGTAGCTCGCCATAAACGGCACCCTACTGCAACACGTAGCTCGCCATAAACGGCACCCTACTGCAACACGTAGCTCGCCATAAACGGCACCCTACTGCAACACGTAGCTCGCCATAAACTACACCCTACTGCACAGTTTCCCGCACTCACGCCTGCGCTACATAACAAAATGTTTGTTTTTGTTTAACAACACAATTAGAGCACACTGGTTTATTAATCATCGACTGTTGGATGTCAAACAGTTGGTTATTCTGACATAGTCTTAGAGAGGAAACCCACTACATTTATTTCCCATTAGTAGCAAGGGATCTTTTATATGCACCATCGCACAGACAGGATAGCACATACCACGGCTGTTGATATACCAGTCGTGGTGTACTGGCAGGAACAAAAAATATCCCAATGGGCACACTGACAGGGATCGATCCTAGACCGATCGTGCATCGCGGTGCGGCAACAATTCAGAGTATCTGGTTTATGACGAATGCGAAAATAATAAAAGTCAGTACGGTTGGTCAGCTTCTACTGGAGAGTTTACGGTAATGGGATCACATACCTGACAACACTGGCGGAGCGTCTTTGGTAACGGGTAACCTGCGAACGGGTCGTCGCTTCTCTGCTAATCGGATATCGGGGGCATCCGTAATTAATGCGATGAGGATTTGCGATCGCATGCCAGCAGGTAAGTTTCCCTACTTATTGGACACACCTGGAAAACGGATTACAACACAACTGGGATTAAAGTACCCGTTTGCCATGTTTTTAACTCCTCCTCGACAACCGTATGGTGAATCCGATATCCGGGTATGGTTTCTCGTGATATATTTATACGTGATATATAATTAGGGCCGTACATAGCAGGGGTGAGGTGGAAGGGGCGGAAGTTCCCTGCAAGAGATACCAAAAAATGGGGGTTGGGGGTGGGGTTGATGGGGTGGTGTTGAAAGTGTTCTTAATTGTGTGTACCGCCTCCAGAAGACCATTTATTATCAAGCGCGGGTGTAGAAAGGGGGGGGGGGGGTTGGTGTCCATAGCCCCAGCTCAAATAAATTATTCTTTTTACTCCCGAAAACCTTCGCTCGCCACGATCCAGACCCCCTCTCCCCATCCTCGTCTGCTGCACAATTATCCGCCAGGTTATTATATCTCTCTCTCTCTCTCTCTCTCTCTCTCTCTCTCTCTCTCTCTCTCTCTCTCTCTCTCTCTCTCTCTCTCTCTCTCTCTCTCTCTCTCTCTATGTAGTCCGTTTGCGTCCAAATGAAACCGGCGAATTGGCATGCAATGTCATAATGAAAGAAAGAAATGTTTTATTTAACGACGCACTCAACACATTGTATTTACGGTTATTTGGCGTCAGACATATGGTTAAGGACGACACATATATTGAGAGAGGAAACCCGCTATCGCCACTTCATGGGCTACTCGTCATAATGAATAAAATTAAAATTCATATAAAAAGAATTTATTAAGTTTTAAACCCATACCAATTCAAAGAGCATTTTTTAAAAAAGAAATGCATTATAAATAAAATTGTTTTTTGTTTGTTTTGTTTTTGTTTACAAATTACCATTAAATTATATAGATTAAATCTCATTTAAAATACAGGGGTGAAGACAAAATGTTACAACAGCCAAGGTTTGCACCTTGACTTGCAATGTCTCAAGTAATGCAGTACAAAGATACTAAAGTAGAACTGCGCGTGCTTCAGTAAACTAGTTGGGAGTGGCAGTCCTCTTTGTGGTGATACAAGAAGGATGTAATCGCCAGTAAAGGATTTCCTCGGGAGTGGCTGTCCTATATACAAGACATTAGATAGAGATATTATAAATGCTACAACAAACAAACAAAAAACAACAAAACCCAACATTGTACCAATTTATAAAATGATGCACTTTGTTATCATATTACAAAGCATAAAAACGTACTTAATGTTTATTACAGTAATATTTAGACGGTTATGTCATCATGTAAGATCTGTTCTTATTGCAATTAATTGACTGTTGGGATAATTCATGTAGTAATGGAAAATTCCATTGCTATTTTTATATGCGCGCATGCGCTCATGTCAGCATGAGTTAAAAGTACAAGATAGATTTTCATTTGTCCTAGAATAACATAAGCTTAATTAAATATGATTATTTGTTACCATAACATTTAATAACAATTGTCAAAAAGTAGGTCCACTAGATAATTATGACGTATCCAGTCCATTCCAATAAGCCGACGACTTTCAGATTTTAAAAAATACATGTGTTTGCAATACGTTTTGAGCTTTATTTTTTAGAAATACCTTGTCCAAAGCCACATAAGTTGATTCTAACGCTGTCAAAATAGAAAATAGCATACATATCTCAGGGTTTAATTTGTATAGTGTTTCATTTGTTTATAAGAAAAAAGTGCCCCCCCCCCCCCCCCCCCCACACACACCCGGATTTTTATCAGGGTACGGTCCTGGCACCTCAACCTGCTCCACATAAAACATACACACATACACCTACACACACACCTACACAGACACACACACACACACACACACCTACACACACACCTACACAGACACCTACACAGACACACACAGACACACACACACACCTACACACACCTACACAGACACAGACACACACAGACACACACACACACACACACACATACACACACACACACACACACACACACACAATTTGATGATACAGGGGTCATACAGTACGATAGGCTAGGTTAGGCTAAAGCGAGGTTAGTAGTTTTTAATCCTTTGGTACCTGTGTTTGCACCAACCCGCCACAACAATCCCGTGTAAATATATATATCTGATAACCGATAAATGCGAGTTTCAGTATCACAACCTGCGCCACCTTTCAAAAACTTGGACTAGTCAGAAGCCATATATCAATCAGCGCGTTGACGGTAATAATCGCTTTATAAACACCAGGGATAGCGCGAAGCCATTCTTTGCTCGGGGCAATTTAAACATTTCTGCTTTGTTCTGTTTGGGTTTTTTTCGAAGACGCCCCCACCCCACTCCTAATAAATGAATAAATGAATGAATGAATGAATGAATGAATTAATGAATTAATTAATTAATTAATTAATGAACGAACGAACGAAAACACAAACAACTAACTAACGAACGGACGGATGAACGAATAAATAGAACCAAACAAACACACAAATAAATAAAAAGTGAAAGAAAAGAACTACCCACCCACTTTCCCCGAAAAATCAACAAAACCAAAATAACAAAACAGAAAAATACATTACTCTTTAAAAAAAATGGGAAAATATATATATTTTTTAAATAAATAAATAAAAAAAGATAAATAAATAGATAAATAGATGAATAGATAGATAGATAGATAGATAGATAGATAGAGAGATAGATAGATAGACAAACAAACAATAATTTAAATTTTTTGGTCATTTTGACACAGTCATAGAGGAAACTCGCTACATTTTTTCATTAGTAGCAAGGGATCTTTTATATGCACCATCCCACAGACAGGATAGTGTATTTAGGACTTATATTATAACTGTTATACAGGGTATGTATTTCTGTTTAAAACACAAGCAAAAAAAGAAAAAGAAACAAAAAACAAACAAAACAAAACAAAACAAAAACAAAAAACAACAAAAACAAAAAACAACAAAAAACATTCGATTTGTAGGCCTATTTAAAAAAAAAATTAAATTTCAACACAAGATACAGTGTACATAAAAAAAACCTGATACATAATGACAAAATAAAAATATAAGAACACAAAAGCTAATGTACAGGCATTCTGAATCAAAAATATTATTGGTAGTAAATCTTATGGCGGAGATGACTATTACTTGTAGAAGGAAGGAAATGTTTTATTTAACGACGCACTCAACACATTTTATTGACGGTTATATGGCGTCGGACATATGGTTAAGGACCACACATATATTGATTAGCACCAAGTGATCTATTATATGCACCATCCCACAAATAGGATAACACATATCACGGCCTTTGACATACCAGTCGTGGTGCACTGGCTGAAGCGAGAAATGGCCCAATGGGTCCACCAACGGGGACCGATCCCAGACCGACCGCGTATCAAGCGAAATTACTTGCAGAATGCAGGAAATTGTATTTCAGGATATCTAGTTTTCACAGTTTTACGGGGGAGCATACTCCCGAACCCTAGAAACTTTGCTTTGCGGTTTTTTCTCAGTACCCCCCCCCCCCCCCCCCCCCCACCTCCATATCTACTTTCATCCATCGTGCCTAATGTTCTATAAAAAGGTCTCCTTCGTTGTAATATTCCACGAAGCGACCTTAACGCAAAGATCACCTTAAGTGCATAATACCAGTTAAGGTAATCATGGCGCTGAGGTCGCTTTTTGTTATTACATTTTAATATTATTGTTGCAATTATCATTTTTCTTATTATATTTTAATATTATTGTTATCACCATTAATTTTTTTGTTTGTTGCTTAGTTCTGGAAAAGGGGGACAACCAAGAAATTCCGGAAACCCCAAGAACCGAGGAATCAATAGAAAAGCAGGGAACTGAAGCAAAAACAAGAAAATCAAGATAGCCAAGACAATCTAGATGAGACAACCCAGGAATACGAGGATGCAGACAGTTCGTCATCAGGATATGACCTTAACCTTTACATGCACGCACACGGGAAAAATGTCAGTCTCGACCTGAGCTACCTGTCACTGGTCCATGTCCCCGCCAACGTGTTTGAACTCGAACACCTCAATTACCTGTTCCTGGCAAACAATGCCATTACAGATATTCCTGACGATATCTCCAGCCTTGTTAATCTGGAGATCCTCATCATCTCGAACAACAACCTGACGACGCTGTGCTCATCGATATACAGTCTCCGAAATCTGCAAATCCTCGACGTGTCAAACAACGACATCGCGACACTATCGTCCGGTATATGCTGTCTCTCTCAACTCAAACAATTCGTTGCCAACGGCAACCGGTTAACTTCCGTGCCTTCCTCGATCGGGGATCTAACTGATCTGCGTAGTCTGTGTCTGAATGGGAACCGACTGTCTGAGCTGCCAGTTTCACTCGTTCACCTGAAGAAGCTCGAGGTCCTGGGTCTGGAAAAGAACGAGTTTGAGTGTCTGAACCACGCGGTATGTCAGATCGAGAGCTTGCGCCGACTCGGACTGTCCGGAAACCACCTATCCTGTCTGCCCATGGAGATGGAGAACCTGACCAACCTGGAGAATCTTCTGGCAGACGACAACGACTTCCAGTTCGTGCCCATCCAGCTCTTCAGCCTGGTGAATCTCGTGGAACTTTCTTTCTCTGGAAACAAACTGACGGAGATCCACCCTGAAATCGCCCACCTCACCAACTTGAAGACGTTGGGGCTGAACAACAATCAGCTGTCGTGTCTACCAGATGAGATCTGTCAGCTTACGAGTCTGGAAATCCTCGGCGTCGAGAACAACAACTTGACAGAAATCCCAGAAAACATCGCCGACTTGTTTGCGCTGAGCGAGGTCTACCTCGGCTACAACAAAATCGCCTACGTCCCGGAAGGACTATGCTGGTGTTCCAACATCACCGTCCTTAGCCTTCTCAACAATCCAGTGTCTCAGCTTCCGATAGAACTGGCCAACTTAAAATCACTGCACACGCTGGTGTTGGGGGACGGCAAGTTTGACGAAATTCCGTCCATGATCTGCGCTACATTTGGGCTGCAGCATCTGTCTCTTTCTGGAAATAACCTCTCCGAGATACCAACCGAGTTCGGAGCCCTGCAAGGGATGCAAGAGCTTCATCTGGACAGAAATAACCTCAGCAGTTTCCCTCTTTCCGTCTGTAAGATGACGAAGCTGGAATTGCTGGATCTCTCCGAGAACATCATCAGTGAGCTGCCTCCACAGATGGCCAAATTGGTCTCGCTACAGGTGCTCAACCTCAGAGGTAACAAAATCAAAGAAATTATCCCAGAACTCTGCACCTTCGCGTGTCTAAGAGTCGCCGATCTTTCTGATAATTCTCTGAGAGAGATTCCCGAAGCAATCAGTGAGCTAAAAAATCTTGTAGAACTCGATCTCTCCAACAACCTTTTGCCGGAGTTCCCAAAAGCTATATGCAAGCTGCCGAAATTGGAAAAAATTAAATTTGACCAATCAGACGGCACGAAGGTCGTCTGTCTTCCTGATGAACTCGTGACGACGCCGATATCGACTCTGATCGTGTCTAACAATGTCCTGGCGGCTTTACCCGAAGTATTGTCGAACATGAAGAACCTCCAGTGTCTGGTAGCGGACCACAACGAGCTGGAGGAATTACCAGACAGAATCTGCGACATGAAACGGCTCCAGGTCCTTCACCTCAACGACAACCTGCTGACGTCACTTCCGGAAAACTTCGACCACCTTACCAACCTGAAGGATCTCCGCCTGCACCACAACCCGCTGAAGTGTCCTCCTATAGAGGTGTGTGTGAGCGGAGTCATGCAACCCATCGGCCGGTTCATTAGGCGGGCCGTGGAAAGAGAAGGTAAGAACAACCGAATGTCAGATCAAATCTCATAGACGACATTAGCAACATATGTGGCTAAATCTGCTACATGCGCTGTTTCAGTCAACGTCTACACCATGGATATAAATACTAAACCATCTCACCCTTAAAGTAAATAAGTAAACTCTCAGACATAACTATTGGGCTATTTCTGGTTCCAGCCACTTCTCACGACAGGTATATCAAAAGCCGTGGTATGTGCTATCCTGTCTGTGGGATGGAGCATATAAAATATCCCTTGCTACTGATTGAAAATTGTAGCGGGTTTCCTCTCTAAGAGTGCGAGTGTGAATAATTTTTACATTTTCATATACCACTAGAGTTTCGAGCATGTCCGTCCCGGGGCCTGTCTCCGGATAGCCAGGGGCTTGTCCCGGGACAGAAAACAAATTAAGCGGACAATTTTGAAATTTAAATCCAAAAATTAAATAGTGGGCCTTTAAAATTTTGATGCGCATCTCTAATTAATATAATTAATAAAGAAAATTCTACTCATTAAATTTGGTCGCTAAATTAGATCGGGTGGTCAAAAGGAATTGGATAAGATCGATGGCCTGACTCTCAAAATTACCAAATGTTTGACATCCAATAACCGATGTTTAATAAATCAGTGTGTTCTAGTGGTGTCGATGAACAAAACAAACTTCAGCTTTAATTAGACGTGTCATACATTTTAATATTTTGTTTCATGTTTCGTACAATTCAGAACAATTTTTTTTTTTTTTTTAATTTATTATTATTATTTTTTAAATCAGAACTCCTTCTGCTGAAAATGTTCGACACTATGAAAGTGGCCCTCACCAAGAACGATCTGCGATACTTCCTGAAGAAGTTCGACATCGCGGAAGAGGCAATAACGGAGTTGGAACAGAGGCACCACGGGAAGGAGAAACTGCCAGACCGGATATACGACTCCATGTTGCTGTGGAAGGATACTAATGGCGCAGACGCCAACGTCGACACCCTCATCCGGGTTCTGCGCATCATCGGACACGACGCGCTGTCGACGACGTTGCATAACATGAAGATAATGTCTCAGAGACTCAGGTTTTGATGGTAAAAAGGTTTCCTTGACCACTGTCCTCCCAGTCGAGTTCTTTAAGCAAACGTCATACGGGTCATAAAAAAAAAAATGTCATAAAAATTTTCAAATGTAATTTTGCAGACCTCAAAACCCATGCAATCTGAAACTGTCAATTTCTAGATCTAAACAGCAATGCAAATTTGAAATATCAAATTCCAGACCAAAAAAGTGGAATTTCAAAATGTAATTTTGCAGACCTCAAAACCCATGCAATCTGAAACTGTCAATTTCTAGACCTAAACAGCAATGCAAATTTGAAATATCAAATTCCAGACCTAAAACGTGGAATTTCAAAATGTGATTTTGCAGACCTCAAAACCCATGCAATCTGAAACTGTCAATTTCTAGACCTAAACAGCAATGCAAATTTGAAATATCAAATTCCAGACCTAAAACGTGGAATTTCAAAATGTAATTTTGCAGACCTCAAAACCCATGCAATCTGAAACTATCAATTTCTAGACCTAAACAGCAATGCAAATTTGAAATATCAAATTCCAGACCTAAAACGTGGAATTTCAAAATGTAATTTTGCAGACCTCAAAACCCATGCAATCTGAAACTGTCAATTTCTAGACCTAAACAGCAATGCAAATTTGAAATATCAAATTCCAGACCTAAAACGTGGAATTTCAAAATGTAATTTGTCCAAACCCGAAAAGTCATACAATCTACAAATGTCTATTTCCAGCTATCAAACACACTCGTGATAAACAATTCCTGTGCATGTATAATTGCACAATGTATATATTTAAAAATACTGAAGGAAAAATTAATTCGCTTTCAAAAAATAAATAAATAATTTATTAATAATTTAAATTACTTCCCAGTCCCAACCAGTGACCTACGACTGGTATATCAAAGATCGTGGTATGTGTTGTCCTGCCTATGGGAGAATGCATATCAATGATATCTTGCTACTAATAGAAAAACGTAGGTTTCCAATGTTTACACTGTTTTAATTTAATTCTTGAATTTTTATATTAACGTTGAGTATCGATTCATTGATCTATTTAGCATTGTTTGATACCCAATAGCCAATGTATGATGTATATTTGTTCTGGGGTGTCATAGTTAATTAATTAATTAATTAATAGTTAATTAATTAATTCATTCATTCATTCATTCATTCATTCATTCATAAGACAACGTGTCAAAGATGATCAAATGCTTGACATCCAATAGCCGATGAATAATTAAACAATGTGCTCTAGTTGTGGCGTTAAACGAAACAAAGTTTAACTTTAAGTTGTTGTCGAGCCTTCGACTCGCTTAGTCTTGTTCCTGTTCATACCTGACCCGCACTTTTTAGTCAGTTTACATACATATGTTTCTGACGCGTCACAGTTCCCATTATTTTGGTGCGCGTTCGTTGAAATGTATTCCATTTACAATACGTCGACCTATATTTCATTTTCCCAGGAAGTCGGCAATCAAAATATGAATCGACCTTATTTTAGTAGTTAAGTTCAACGGTGAAAGGAGACATATCAATGTTAAGCAAGGCAAAACTATTATATATATATAAATTATTTATACATTTTATAAACAGATTTTATTCTCGAAAATGTCTTTTTCGACAGACATAAATGTAAATTTTGTTTCACACTTGACCAAGAAATCTTGAGCGAAGTGTCAACAGAGTGCCACATAAATCACGCTGGATTATTTTTAATACTTTTTACAACCATTATGTGATGGAGTTCTCGTGCTCAGATGATTTGGAGACGAGTAAATGCTCAGTGGGTTTTATTTATTTATTTATTTATTATTATTTATTATGATTATGATTATTATTATTATTATTATTATTATTTTATTTTTTTTGTAATGGGGCTGTCGAAAAGGCAAACACCAATATTAAATCCTTTAACTTAGATGTTTTGAATATATATTTCATGATTTGATCAGCAATAATGTTATTAAGATCGGAATAGTATGCATATTTCAGAATAAAATGTAAGTAAAACAAAACGATGAAAAATGGTAAGAAGAGACATAAAAATGAAAGCTGGAGTAATATACATATATATATATATATATATATATATATATATATATATATATATATATATATATATATACACACACAGTTGAATAGAATGTATTCCTAAAATGATCTTACAAAAACTCCGTATTACCAAATTAAATTGATGGCGCATCGTCATGAACATTTGTAGAAATGTGGACAATAAAAGAAACCCCCAAAATATCGGGAGCCAAATTTACCAAGCTTTAATCTACATTTTTAAAACTGACAGGCTGACAGTATCCGTTGGTAGTTTATTAAAACTGTAGTTGTGGTTGAATTTTGTATTAGTAGGTGATTTTTATAATATTGTGAGCAAGATTGTGAGTTTGTTGAAACTAGGTGTGTTTGTGTTTTATATCAGTAAATGATGTTATAATGTGGCGAGGCGATATTGTGATTTTATTAAAACTCTAGGTGTGTTTGTGTTTTGTATTAGTAAATGATTTTTGTAATATGGCGAGGCGATATTGTGATTTTATTAAAACTCTAGGTGTGTTTGTGTTTTGTATTAGTAAATAATTTTATAATATGGCTAGGCGATATTGTGAATTTATGAAAACTAGGTGTGTTTGTTTTTTGTAGTGGTAAATAATTGGGTGTCGATCTTATAACTACATTGTATAACATCATTAAAGCCGAACTAGTGTGCAGTAAACTGAGATGACATAGGTTTCCCCTTAAACTAGTACTTTAGTTTTGACTGGTCACTAAACTAAAGAGCTTTATCAGAGGTCAAATGAATTATTCAGAAGTAATAAAACATATGAGCCGCCTTGTTGATTTAATGTAGTCCGTGACGAAATTAGCATATTTATTACATTATCGCGTCATGTACTATTAGTTTATGAGGTTATTTTACAACATCAGCGTTACTAAATATGTTACTATTGTTGTATCACTGTCACTGAACGTTTTGCTTTATTTCAGTTTATTTTTGTACCCACATCCAATTAAGGTCCAGGCACTTTGCCCAGATAGCTGAGGTGTGTGGCCATGACAGTGAGTTATTGGTTAGATGTTAGTGTTTACCCACTGAGTCACTAAAACTGTCTGGGTTGAATTATGTACCAGGGTAACCCAGTACCTACCAGCCGTAATTTCGATGGTTAACCAGTACACTGGCGATACCTACACTGTCGATACCTACACTGGCGATACCTACACTGTCGATACCGGTTTTGGTTGGCGATTTTTGATGGTCATGATCATCCTTAATTAACGTAGTATATTCGTATGTCACAGCAATAAAACAATTATTATATTTTGTTATATGTCTGCCTCGCTAAATCTGTATTCTTTTTGTTTGTAAACCACGGTGTTAAAATTTCATAAAATTTAATTTAACATTCCTTTTTTTAATTCGATGTTTTTATGGTTTTTGTTTAATTTGTAAAATATTATAATTTATAAATATTTTGTTACAATTTATTACTTTTCTCATTTAACTATTTCAAGATACCATACAGTGTATAAACTAAGTTTATTCGTTCACATTTGTATTCCTGGCTGTTGGTCACAGGAATGATAGATATTCAATATTGATGTTTTACGTCGCAGGTGAGTGTATAGTTTACAATACAAGAAATAATAGTACTGTTACTTTTTCCTGAAATCTAACATGTAAATGAAATTTGATTTGTTCCTGTATATTTTATTATTTATTGTCTTTTCCTTCCTTTCGTCATCTGGTTGTTTGTTTCTTTGCTTTTTTTTATAATACATACACAATGTATTTCTTTCACTATTTCTAAGGTTTTGTTTTGTTCCAGTTTTTGTTTGTAAAAACAAAATGATAATGACATAATAACATTACTAAACAGCGTTTTTGTTACCACAGTATAAACGTCTGCGGTGTTGTACACTACTGGATTTAACGCTTTTCACTGCCATTATAACGTTTTCAACCAATAGATCGTTTCTAACAACTAAAATTACCTTAAATTCCATATAGCAATGGTCAACCCATACTATCCGCAGTGGATGTTTGTGTTGGGGTCTCATTACACTCTCATTCATTCTAATGTTTGTACAAGTTCAAACAATTACGTCCCTCTATACATTTTTCCTACGTACCAAATTGTGAGAAGGTGAAATGCACTTAGAGACACATTAGGGCCTGAAACGCTCTGTATATACAGCAACTGACGTTCTAAACAAGAACTTGTATTATAGGTGTTATTGTAGAAATGGAAGGTATTATAAGCCGTAAACATGTTACTACAGCAACACATGTCAGGTAGCGCCTATAAAATATCTCATTGAAAGTGTGACTGTGTATTTGTTTTGCTATAGCATGTGATGTTATGGGCTGGAAAATTGAGATCGAAGTAATTTTGTTTACGGTTGACAAATATATTATTGAAGACATCATTTTAAAAGTCTGTATCGTTGTTTGGTACCAACCTACATCATTTTAAAAGTCTGTATCGTTGTTTGGTACCAACCTACATCATTTTAAAAGTCTGAATCGTTGTTTGGTACCAACCTACATCATTTTAAAAGTCTGTATCGTTGTTTGGTACCAACCTACATCATTTTAAAACTCTGAATCGTTGTTTGGTACCAACCTACATCATTTTAAAAGTCTGTATCGTTGTTTGGTACCAACCTACATCATTTTAAAAGTCTGAATCGTTGTTTGGTACCAACCTACATCATTTTAAAAGTCTGTATCGTTGTTTGGTACCAACCTACATCATTTTAAAAGTCTGTATCGTTGTTTGGTACCAACCTACATCATTTTAAAAGTCTGAATCGTTGTTTGGTACCAACCTACATCATTTTAAAAGTCTGTATCGTTGTTTGGTACCAACCTACATCATTTTAAAAGTCTGTATCGTTGTTTGGTACCAACCTACATCATTTTAAAAGTCTGTATCGTTGTTTGGTACCAACCTACATCATTTTAAAAGTCTGTATCGTTGTTTGGTACCAACCTACATCATTTTAAAAGTCTGAATCGTTGTTTGGTACCAACCTACATCATTTTAAAAGTCTGTATCGTTGTTTGGTACCAACCTACATCATTTTAAAAGTCTGTATCGTTGTTTGGTACCAACCTACATCATTTTAAAAGTCTGTATCGTTGTTTAGTACCAACCTACATCATTTTAAAACTCTGTATCGTTGTTTGGTACCAACCTACATCATTTTAAAACTCTGTATCGTTGTTTGGTACCAACCTACATCATTTTAAAACTCTGAATCGTTGTTTGGTACCAACCTGTGTTTGTAAACATGTAATTATCTGTACTATTTTCTGAATCCTGTAATGACATGATTGCTATACCAAAGTCTGGTATGTACTGTCCTGTCTGGTGCAGATGAACGGATGGCTCAAATGTGTTAAGCACATGTAAAATTATTACATGGTTCCTCATTATTTTATGACTTTCCATCTATTTATTCAGTTTTATATATGTAAACACAAACCCCACAAAAAACATGCACGTGCTTGTGTAGCTATGTAATACTCTGTATCTATGTACGTGTGTGTATGTCTGTATATCTGTAAGAGTACGAGTGTGTTCAGGCGTGTGTGCATGTGTGTGCATGTGTGTGCATTTTTCATTACTTATTTTTGATTCTTACTAATTTGTATGCGTTTCATGTGTCTAAATATATATGTCAAAATATATATGTTATATTTTATATTTTTATTCACTAGAAAAATATGGCTATAATATCAATAATTTTGCCAAACTTTCGAAAGCAAATATGGGTACTATTATCGAGAAATTCCAATCATGTAGTTGAATTGTAAGTTTCGTCGTTTGCTGTCCATCCTGTAGTGTTCGTATACATTATCTATTTTTAGAACTATATTTTTGTATTATAGATTTATACGCTTGTAAAATATAATCATGCAATGCTAAAATATATATTTGTATCACCCAAGTTTATTTTTTGTAAATTTATCTTTATGAATGTAAATACTTGAAACAGACTGTCTTCGCAAACATCTGTCTGTTTTTTTTACAGTTAATAACTGTATTTTATTACAAATATATTATTGCCATGTATCGTAAATATATATCGTATTACACATCCATGTACTGAGTCACGGCAATACGACATACACACACACACACACACTCTCTCTCTCTCTCTCTCTCTCTCTCTCTCTCTCTCTCTCTCTCTCTCTCTCTCACACACACACACACACACACACACACACACACACACACAAACATTCCCTCGGTCACAAACGCACTTTCTCTCCCCTCACACAAACACACATAATCACACACACACACATACACACACACACGCGCGCGTGCGCGCGCACTCAACACACACACGCTCAACATACATACGCACGCACACGCTCAACAAACACGCTCACACTCATGAACGCACACACATTACGCGCACACAAACACGTACACAAACACGCACACACCTGTGTTTGAGTTTGGGGCTGAACATCACCTATAAAATTATAGATATAAAATTAATATTTATTAAAAACATAGCACTGATAGTCAGCATCAAATCGCGTCTTTGATATACTTCCACTTTTGAAAATGTTTTGGATGGTCGTTTAATACTGAAGTTGAAATAACTGAGTCATGGACAGTTGTTGAAGTGCAAATAGCACAATATTGCTTTCGTAAAAAAATATTTTAATTAAATAACATTACAAAATCTCTTAACGTTAGGGGTTCGTTCTGGTTGGTAAGCACGCTAGCCCCTGGACTGTCAGTTTGTGCTGTAGTGCTTGTCGATGATAATTGGTTGGTCTGGGATGTTCCCGAATGATGCTTGGTATCCACAGGTGACAGCGATTTCTCTTGTCCTGTTGCTTTGTGAGGTCCTCCTTGTGATGGTGTAGATCTGGACGGTGGACCATCTTTCTCACTTTCCATTAGCTTGTTCATCAGTGGCATGGACAAGAGGGCTGCCAATTCTGACAGCTCACGGGCAAATCCCGACAACTCAGGAGGTAAAGATATCGCAGCTTCCGGTGATTCACCCGCGGTCCCTGCTCCTTCACCTAATGCTGTGGGATTCATCTGAGCAGCTAAGGAATCC
Organism: Gigantopelta aegis; assembly: GCF_016097555.1. NCBI lineage: Eukaryota > Metazoa > Mollusca > Gastropoda > Neomphalida > Peltospiridae > Gigantopelta > Gigantopelta aegis. Next base: position 1,103,042 of record NC_054711.1, read on the forward strand.
ACAAACACGGGTACTTCTGGAAGCTGTGTGTCTAACGTTGACGATGGTTGTTTTAGGACGTTAACTTTGTCGTGTGTGGCAGCAGATTGGTGCGGGTGTCCCACAGATCCTGTTTTCTTCACAGAAGATGTGTGTCCCACAGATCCTGTCTTCTTCACAGAAGATGTGTGTTCCACAGGTGGTAACGGTTCTACTAATTCTGGTTCTACCTGGAGTTGTGGCTTTGATATGGGTGTTTCTACAGTACGCGAAGGCAGGAATGTTGGCTGGCCAGGCAGTTCAAGTGCCTCAGGCGTTTGAGCTTTCTTAGCAACTGTTGTTGTGGAGTGTGAGCCTGTAGAACTATTTGTTTTAGTGGACCGCTGAAGCAGAAACGTCGGAGATCCAGGGAGCTCGGCTTGTGTTTCGAGTGTCAGTCCAGATTTCACGTTCGTCGGCTGCAGCTCTTGTGTAACATTTGACGGCGGATCGGGCAAATATTTAGGCTGAAATGGTATTTCGGTTACCTCTCTATCCATCACAGGTAGTTTATTTGCAGGGTTAGCTGGTCTAACAATTTCACCATCTGTTACAAGCAGTGCTAAGACTTCTTCTAGAGATGCATTGAATGATGCTGACTGAATCCCACTGCTTGCTTTCGTAGGAGGTTCGGTCTGTTTTGTTCCCGATTTACTGGCCGCGGATGAAGCAAACGATGCTGGGTGATCTAGAACTATCTTAGAAGTACCTGACACAGGTTGATGCTTAACTGGAGAAGGCTTAGAAGTCGAGCCCGAGTCTGTGCCGTTAGACTTATTACTTCCAGCAGCAGACTCGAGGTTCTCAATTTGATACAGTGCATTTGAATGTGGTGGAAAGAATTTGTTCAGCTCTAGGAGTGTCCGTAGCTGATTGGGTGTGATCTCCATGGTACTTTCTCTTCGCACTGGCTTGTGTTTAGAGGTGAACAATGGCGAAAACTCAGCCAGACCCACTTTCGAAGCCTCGCTTTGCGTAGCGGGAGGGCTTCGATACGAAGCAGTAAGAGGTACGCCAGACGATTTCAGCAAGGAAACCCGTGGATGTCTAGCAACTAGACGAGCTGGTCTGACCGCCGTTCTTGCAGAGAGTGACGTAAACCTACGGGGCGCTGCAGCACTACCTGCAACGATATACGTCCGCTGTTTTTTCCTGATTGCGACTTGTCTGTTAAACTGACGAACTCTGGGGTATATCCGTGCTGGAGCTTTCCTCCCAACAGTGTTTCTCATCCCCACTCCAGTATGGACCACGCGTCGTAGCGGCGATATTTGTGATAGTTTGGTCACTTGTGGGGCTAGTCGAGTCACCTTTGTGGCTAGTTGAGTCACCTTTGTGGCTAGTTGAGTCACCTTTGTGGCTAGTTGAGCGACCTTGTGTCTCTGTGCTCCAGTCGAGTGACCGTGGAGTCCTGCTGTTGACTGGACTGGGTCAGAACCAGATGGAGATGGGGCATCAGTAGCTTCAGGTGGATCCGGCGGCTCGGTTGTAATTTTCACTGTTGTCGGCATTTGCGTACTGGTTTGAGTTGCTGCACTGGCAGTACGAGATGGTATCTGTGATCGACTCGCAGACGCGTGAGACCGAACGCCTGTAGCTCTTATAGGCTGAATAAATGTGGCTCTGTGGCGAGACCGAGAGGCCGGCGCGTGAGACAGAACCACCTGTCTATGATGCAAACCCGCTCTTCTGCGAGATGCTCTTACCGACGTGCGTTGTAATGTAGAAGGGACGGCGAGCACTCTCGGATTACGACGAGCTGTGTTCAGTATCCGTGGCAACGCCGCAGGGTTAGGAAAACAGTGACGTACGCAGTCCCTCCCACTGAGAAAGTTGTTAGCGTTTCCTTGACAACCTCCGTAGCTGAACGGCCGACAGCCGACTCCAGGCTGGAAATAATAGCGCAGGTACTTCCCAGTACAGGGACCGCGATCTGGAGGTAACGAACACACAGAACACTTAGACAGGCACTCGGTCTTAGTGCCGAAATTGTTGTCATTGCTCCCACACCCGCTCCACATAAAGACATCGCACGATCCCTTCAGGGAGTTGAAGTAATACCTAGGGAGGTAACCTCCCTGGCACGAGCCTCGTTTTGGTGGCTGTGTGCATGCGCAGGACTGGAAGCAGCTGTCGGCAGTTTTGAAGTTGTTGAGGTTTCCCCCGCATCCGCCGTAGATGAAGAGCTCGCATTTGCTGGTGTACGCGTTGTAGAAGTACCGCGGTAGCGCTGCCCGACATTGACCGGCATCCTTCTGAAGTCTGCATGCTGAATTTTAAACGGAAACAACTGTTATAGTTAGAACATTAAACAATGTTGGGTTTTTTCAGTATAATAACTACACCTTAAGTATGCATTTGAATTACGGTTTCACGACTCGTATATCAAAGTTCGTGGCATGTGCTATCCTGTCTGTGGGATGGTGCATATAAAAGATTCCTTACTACTAATGGAAAAATGTAGCGGGTTTTCTCTCGAATATTATATATCAGAATTACCAAATATTTGACAAGTATCGTTTAACAAAACAAACGTTTCGTTTTCAATTGCGGTTTAATCAGTATAACTATGTCCAGATTTTAGCTTTCGTTCAAATTTTGTGGAGATTTACAAGCCTATACATTTTTAGAAACTATACACAATAACCAACACCCCCCCCCCCCCCCCCCCCCCCCCCCGATATTGTAATTTTTTGAGATATTATTATGGCGGCCATCATAAATGTGAATGGCGGACTTATATGTCTCGTCTTCTCGATGACCTACAGTCAAGGTTCTGATGGCTACACCTACATTTGAAGGTCTAACGAATTCAATGGTCTAATTAGAAGAACATACAAGTAAATTTAAAGTCACGGTATAGGACATCTGTCTTGAATTACAGGTTCTGAAAATATAAATTTAAAACTGTCTTATGTTCTAACTCCCTTAGACAGATTCACAGTTACAGAGCCAGTGGATTACGATTTATTTAAATAAGATGACACACCATAATCATGTTAATTCTGAAACGTTTTTGATTAAGTAAACTAGTCTGGGAGTGGCAGTCCTCTTTCTGGCATTGCAAGAAGGGGATAATGTTCAGTAAAGGATCTCCTTGGGAGATGCATTCTTTCTACAGACGAGGCACTAAATAGAGATTCATGGAATCAACCACTATTTTTCCAAATGCCCATTCGACTCTGTATTATACAGTGATACGCTCTTGATCACGACTAACTGTTTTGTCATGGATTCCTTGCTTTTAAGGTGTAGTTTGTCCTTGGCAAATTCACTATTGATTATGCAACAAATTCATAATAATTAACTTTTGATTCACAAATATAATCTCCGAAAGTGTTACAAATAAACTATATACCAGCAGAACCACAGTTATGTAAACACAAGCGTGACGCATTATTCAAGAATACAGCACACAGTTCCTTAAACAGAATCGTCACTGGAATCCACCAGTATCATGTCTGAAGGAATCCATCGGTATCATGTCTAAAAGGAATCCACCAGTATCATGTCTAAAGGATTCCACCGGCATCATATCTAAAGGAATCCACCGGTATCATGTCTAAAGGAATCCACAGGTATCATGTCTAAAGGAATCCACCAGTATCATGTCTAAAGGAATCCACCGGCATCATGTCTAAAGGAATCCACCAGTATCATGTCTAGAGGAATCCACCAGTATCATGTCTAAAATAATCCACCGGTATCATGTCTAAAGTATGCAATTCATAACACAGGGAAATTTGGCCTGCTAAGACAACATATGGCATGAATAAATGAATGTTTAACGACATCCCAGCATGAAAAATACATCGGCTATTGGGTGTCAAACTAGGGTAAAGGGAAAACATTAAATGATGAACCACATCAAGATAAAAATTCAACAATTAAATAATAATAATAATTAAAAAAAGTGTAAAGAACTGTGCAAAAAAAAAAAAAAATAATAAAAAAAAAATCCCAAACACAGATAGGTAATATTAAAAATTAGAATAAAAGTCAGTATCTCGAAGAAATTGTAAAATAAGTTCTGGATGGAATCGAAATGATTCTATTACATTTCGTTGTCCAAATATATCTTTTCGAGTTTCTTTCAAATGCTTACACTCCACCAAAATGTGGCGCACCGTCAGAAGAAACTGACGGTGTTCACACTGAGGAAGAGGATCTTTCTTCAGGATAAATGAATGGGTCAAGACTATTTCATCCTTCCTGCACAACATATGGCATGCTGGCAATAAGATAACACGGGTTGAGTGGATGGTTTGGTATAGTGTATGGAAAATTAGGACCTTTAAAATGAATTTTAGAACATTATAGAAGAAGGAAGGAAGGAAATGTTTTATTTAACGGCGCACTCAACACATTTTATTTACGGTTATATGGCGTCGGACATATGGTTAAGGACCACAGAGATATTGAGGGAGAAAACCCGCTGTCGCCACTTCATGGGCTACTCTTTTCGATTAGCAGAAAGGGATCTTTTATGTGCACCATCCCACAGACAGGATAGCAAATACCACGGCCTTTGGTGTACCAGTCGTGGTGCACTGGCTGGAGCGAGAAATAGCCCAATGGGCCCACCGACGGGGATCGATCCCAAACTGACCGCGCATCCATTGAGCGCTTTACCACTGGGCTACGCGTCCCGCCCCAGAACATTATAGAATTAAAATATAAGAGAATCACGAGATTGACCTCGGCTAAATACAAGGTGAGTAAAAAGAAAGAAATGTTTTATTTAACGACGCACTCAACACATTTTGTTTACGGTTATATGGCGTCAGACATATGGTTAAGGACTACCTAGATTTTGAGAGGAAACCGCTGTCGCCACTACATGGGCTACTCTTTCCGATTAGCAGCAAGGGATGTTTTAAATGCGCGTCCCTCGGGCAGGATAGCACAGACCATGGCCTTTGTTGAACCAGTTATGGATCACTGGTCGGTACAAGTGGTTCACACCTACCCATTGAGCCTTGCGGAGCACTCACTCAGTTTGGAGTCAGTATCTGGATAAAAAATCCCATGCCTCGACTGGGATCCGAAAACATTACCTACCAGCCTGTAGACCGATGGCCTAACCACGAGCTTAGCCTCGGCTAAATACAAGGTGAGATTATCGTACATATATATTTGTCTCTTGTCAAATGACATGCGACTTTTTGTTTTTAATTCTAGCAGGTGAATGCCTATTTCTCCTACAAGGTTTAAAAAAAAAAAGGACTACTTTTTATTTTCCGCAGGTCGCTATTTCGAGCCCAAAGTTCCGATCAACATAATTTTCATTGATATCCCCAAATATGTCATAAGTCTGCATTCATGAAATAAAGTTCCGTATACCAATTATCTCCAATATGCACCAGTATTATGTCTCAGGAAGTCTGTCAATCAAGTTAACACATCCTCTTTATCACTGTCAGCAATTATCCCAACATCCTGTATGTCGTCATTCTGACAAGCTGTTCTGCACTGACACAAGGCTATACATGTCGTGTCTCTTGCATGGACACCTGGGCAGGTGTTACAAAACTTTAGTCTCTAATGGGGTGGGGAGTGGGGGTGGGGGGGGGGGGAGGGACGTAGCCCAGTTATAAAGCGCTCGCTTGATGCGCGGTCGGTTTAGGATCGATCCCCATCGGTGGCCCCATTGGACTATTTCTCGTTCCAGCCAGTGCTCCACAACTGGTGTAACAAAGGCCGTGGTATGTAGTATCCTGTATGTGGGATGGTGCAAAAAAGAAAGAAAGAAGTAGCCCATGAAGTGGCGACAGCGGGTTTCCTCTCTCTATATCTGTTTGGCCCGTAACCATATGTCTGACGACATATAATATAAAAACATTTCCTTCCTTCCATCTCTAATGTCGCACGCGTACTAAAGCCTGCAACAAGCAAAACAAGTCCGTGTTTTAGGCATAGCTGGGGAAACAGAAATTTACCTACTAAAATTACGAAAAAAATCGCGAGGCAGTTTTCATTAGGTCCTGATTCTGTTATAACTTAATTTTGTAATGTTCTAAAATACATCCCAGAAGTCCGCATTTTCCCCACACACTGTCTCAAATCATCCACTAATCCAGTTCTGTCTTATTGCCAGCTGGCCATATTTTGTCTTAGAGGGTCATAGTTCTTTTAGTCTGCTGTATTAACAAATAACAGCTGGCCATATTTTGTCTTAGAGGGTCATAGTTCTTTTAGTCTGCTGTATTAACAAATAACAGCAGGTCATATTTTGTCTTAGAGGGTCATAGTTCTTTTAGTCTGCTGTATTAACAAATAACAGCAGGCCATATTTTGTCTTAGAGGGTCATAGTTCTTTTAGTCTGCTGTATTAACCAATAACAGCAGGCCATATTTTGTCTTAGAGGGTCATAGTTCTTTTAGTCTGCTGTATTAACCAATAACAGCAGGCCATATTTTGTCTTAGAGGGTCATAGTTCTTTTAGTCTGCTGTATTAACCAATAACAGCAGGCCATATTTTGTCTTAGAGGGTCATAGTTCTTTTAGTCTGCTATATTAACAAATAACAGCAGGCCATATTTTGTCTTAGAGGGTCATAGTTCTTTTAGTCTGCTGTATTAACCAATAACAGCTGGCCATATTTTGTCTTAGAGGGTCATAGTTCGTTTAGTCTGCTGTATTAACCAATAACAGCAGGCCATATTTTGTCTTAGAGGGTCATAGTTCTTTTAGTCTGCTGTATTAACAAATAACAGCTGGCCATATTTTGTCTTAGAGGGTCATAGTTCTTTTAGTCTGCTGTATTAACAAATAACAGCAGACCATATTTTGTCTTAGAGGGTCATAGTTCTTTTAGTCTGCTATATTAACAAATAACAGCTGGCCATATTTTGTCTTAGAGGGTCATAGTTCTTTTAGCCTGCTGTATTAACAAATAACAGCTGGCCATATTTTGTCTTAGAGGGTCATAGTTCTTTTAGTCTGCTATATTAACAAATAACAGCTGGCCATATTTTGTCTTAGAGGGTCATAGTTCTTTTAGCCTGCTGTATTAACAAATAACAGCAGGCCATATTTTGTCTTAGAGGGTCATAGTTCTTTTAGTCTGCTATATTAACAAATAACAGCTGGCCATATTTTGTCTTAGAGGGTCATAGTTCTTTTAGTCTGCTATATTAACAAATAACAGCAGGCCATATTTTGTCTTAGAGGGTCATAGTTCTTTTAGCCTGCTGTATTAACAAATAACAGCTGGCCATATTTTGTCTTAGAGGGTCATAGTTCTTTTAGCCTGCTGTATTAACAAATAACAGCAGACCATATTTTGTCTTAGAGGGTCATAGTTCTTTTAGCCTGCTGTATTAACAAATAACAGCAGGCCATATTTTGTCTTAGAGGGTCATAGTTCTTTTAGTCTGCTGTATTAACAAATAACAGCAGGCCATATTTTGTCTTAGAGGATCATAGTTCTTTTAGTCTGCTGTATTAACAAATAACAGCAGGTCATATTTTGTCTTAGAGGGTCATAGTTCTTTTAGTCTGCTGTATTAACAAATAACAGCAGGCCATATTTTGTCTTAGAGGGTCATAGTTCTTTTAGTCTGCTGTATTAACAAATAACAGCAGGTCATATTTTGTCTTAGAGGGTCATAGTTCTTTTAGTCTGCTGTATTAACCAATAACAGCAGGCCATATTTTGTCTTAGAGGGTCATAGTTTTTTTAGTCTGCTGTATTAACCAATAACAGCAGGCCATATTTTGTCTTAGAGGGTCATAGTTCTTTTAGTCTGCTGTATTAACCAATAACAGCAGGCCATATTTTGTCTTAGAGGGTCATAGTTCTTTTAGTCTGCTGTATTAACCAATAACAGCAGGCCATATTTTGTCTTAGAGGGTCATAGTTCTTTTAGTCTGCTGTATTAACCAATAACAGCTGGCCATATTTTGTCTTAGAGGGTCATAGTTCTTTTAGTCTGCTGTATTAACCAATAACAGCTGGCCATATTTTGTCTTAGAGGGTCATAGTTCTTTTAGTCTGCTGTATTAACAAATAACAGCTGGCCATATTTTGTCTTAGAGGGTCATAGTTCTTTTAGTCTGCTGTATTAACAAATAACAGCTGGCCATATTTTGTCTTAGAGGGTCATAGTTCTTTTAGTCTGCTGTATTAACAAATAACAGCTGGCCATATTTTGTCTTAGAGGGTCATAGTTCTTTTAGTCTGCTATATTAACAAATAACAGCTGGCCATATTTTGTCTTAGAGGGTCATAGTTCTTTTAGTCTGCTGTATTAACAAATAACAGCTGGCCATATTTTGTCTTAGAGGGTCATAGTTCTTTTAGTCTGCTGTATTAACAAATAACAGCTGGCCATATTTTGTCTTAGAGGGTCATAGTTCTTTTAGTCTGCTGTATTAACAAATAACAGCTGGCCATATTTTGTCTTAGAGGGTCATAGTTCTTTTAGTCTGCTGTATTAACAAATAACAGCTGGCCATATTTTGTCTTAGAGGGTCATAGTTCTTTTAGTCTGCTGTATTGACAAATAACAGCTGGCCATATTTTGTCTTAGAGGGTCATAGTTCTTTTAGTCTGCTGTATTGACAAATAACAGCTGGCCATATTTTGTCTTAGAGGGTCATAGTTCTTTTAGTCTGCTGTATTGACAAATAACAGCTGGCCATATTTTGTCTTAGAGGGTCATAGTTCTTTTAGTCTGCTGTATTGACAAATAACAGCTGGCCATATTTTGTCTTAGAGGGTCATAGTTCTTTTAGTCTGCTGTATTAACAAATAACAGCTGGCCATATTTTGTCTTAGAGGGTCATAGTTCTTTTAGTCTGCTGTATTAACAAATAACAGCAAATAACAGCTGGCCATATTTTGTCTTAGAGGGTCATAGTTCTTTTAGTCTGCTGTATTAACAAATAACAGCTGGCCATATTTTGTCTTAGAGGGTCATAGTTCTTTTAGTCTGCTGTATTAACAAATAACAGCAGGCCATATTTTGTCTTAGAGGGTCATAGTTCTTTTAGTCTGCTGTATTAACAAATAACAGCAGGCCATATTTTGTCTTAGAGGGTCATAGTTCTTTCAGTCTGCTGTATTAACAAATAACAGCAGGCCATATTTTGTCTTAGAGGGTCATAGTTCTTTCAGTCTGCTGTATTAACAAATAACAGCAGGCCATATTTTGTCTTAGAGGGTCATAGTTCTTTCAGTCTGCTGTATTAACAAATAACAGCAGGCCATATTTTGTCTTAGAGGGTCATAGTTCTTTCAGTCTGCTGTATTAACAAATAACAGCAGGCCATATTTTGTCTTAGAGGGTCATAGTTCTTTCAGTCTGCTGTATTAACAAATAACAGCAGGCCATATTTTGTCTTAGAGGGTCATAGTTCTTTCAGTCTGCTGTATTAACAAATAACAGCAGGCCATATTTTGTCTTAGAGGGTCATAGTTCTTTCAGTCTGCTGTATTAACAAATAACAGCAGGCCATATTTTGTCTTAGAGGGTCATAGTCTGCTGTATTAACAAATAACAGCAGGCCATATTTTGTCTTAGAGGGTCATAGTTCTTTCAGTCTGCTGTATTAACAAATAACAGCAGGCCATATTTTGTCTTAGAGGGTCATAGTTCTTTCAGTCTGCTGTATTAACAAATAACAGCAGGCCATATTTTGTCTTAGAGGGTCATAGTTCTTTTAGTCTGCTGTATTAACAAATAACAGCAGGCCATATTTTGTCTTAGAGGGTCATAGTTCTTTTAGTCTGCTGTATTAACAGCCAATAACAGCTGGCCATATTTTGTCTTAGAGGGTCATAGTTCTTTTAGTCTGCTGTATTAACCAATAACAGCAGGCCATATTTTGTCTTAGAGGGTCATAGTTCTTTTAGTCTGCTGTATTAACCAATAACAGCTGGCCATATTTTGTCTTAGAGGGTCATAGTTCTTTTAGTCTGCTGTATTAACAAATAACAGCTGGCCATATTTTGTCTTAGAGGGTCATAGTTCTTTTAGTCTGCTGTATTAACAAATAACAGCTGGCCATATTTTGTCTTAGAGGGTCATAGTTCTTTTAGTCTGCTGTATTAACAAATAACAGCAGGCCATATTTTGTCTTAGAGGGTCATAGTTCTTTTAGTCTGCTGTATTAACAAATAACAGCTGGCCATATTTTGTCTTAGAGGGTCATAGTTCTTTTAGTCTGCTGTATTAACAAATAACAGCTGGCCATATTTTGTCTTAGAGGGTCATAGTTCTTTTAGTCTGCTATATTAACAAATAACAGCAGGCCATATTTTGTCTTAGAGGGTCATAGTTCTTTTAGTCTGCTGTATTAACCAATAACAGCAGGCCATATTTTGCTTTCTATTTCGAGCCATCGTACAATGTGTGTGGCGTCGCCATGGTGTTAGACTCCCAGACTTCAGAGACACGAGTCTAAGACTCTAAACGTTTAATAAGCACCAGCCTGGCTCTCCACTAACATCTACACCTAACCATAACATGTATGGTGGACTCTGGTCTGGTGGTTATACAACTGTTAATCCGAGATGTAATAGAGCCTCGGCCTTTAACGCCATGGCAACGACACACAAATTGTAGGCGTTTGACGTCATTAGAGATAGGGGACTAGACTATATAATGTTTTATAGGCACGGGCCCTGCTGTGATGGTTACGAGTGTGACGTGTCCATCTCTGTCCCTATAGAAGTCATTCTGCAGAAGACCCGGGATGTCCTGCATGTTCAGCTGCTTCCCCCCGCCCTCTAGCCTGGTCATGAGCTGTTGCTGCTCCCCCGTCCCCCGCCCTCTAGCCTGGTCATGAATTGTTGCTGCTTCCCCGTCCCCCGCCCTCTAGCCTGGTCACGAGCTTTTGCTGCTCCCCCGTCCCCCGCCCTCTAGCCTGGTCACGAGCTTTTGCTGCTCCCCCGTCCCCCGCCCTCTAGACTGGTCATGAGCTGTTGCTGTTCCCCCGTCCCCCGCCCTCTAGCTTGGTCATGAGCTTTCAAAAAGGAAGGCAAATGTTTTATTTTACGACGCACTCAACACATTTTATTTACGGTTATATGGCATCGGACATATGGTTAAGGACAACACATATACATTTAGAGAATAAATCCGCTGTCGCCACTTCACGGGCTACTCTTTTCGATTAGCAGCAAGATATTTTTTATATACACCATCCAACAAACAGGATAGCACATACCACGGCCTTTGATATAGCAGTCGTGGTGCACTGGCCAGAACGAGAAATAGTCTAATGGGCCCACCGACGGGTATCAATCCTAGACCGACCGCGCATCAAGCGGGCTTAAAAAATGTAGCGGGTTTCCTCTCTAAGACTTTACTTCAAAATTACCAAATGTTTGACATCCAATGAATCTAATAAATCAAGGTGCTCTACTGATATCGTTAAACAAAACAAAGTTAAACTTTACATTCCACATAACCGTAAATAAAAATGTTCGACCTCTAATGAAAGATTTCTTCTGTGCTTACTCGGTCTACAGGCTGGTAGGTACTGGGTTCGGATCCCAGTCGAGGCATAGGATTGTTAATGCAGATACCGACTCCAATTCCTGAGTGAGTGCTCCGCAAGGCTCAATGGGTAGGTGTAAACCACTTGCACCGACCAGTGAACCATAACTGGTTCAACAAAGGCCATGGTTTGTGCTATCCTGCCTGTGGGAAGCGCAAATAAAAGATCCCTTGCTGCCTGTAGTAAAAGAGTAGCCTATGTGGCGACAGCGGGTTTCCTTTAAAAAACAGTGTTAGAATGACCATATGTTTGACGTCCAATAGCCGATGATAAGATAAACAAAAATTAATGTGCTCTAGTGGAGTCCTTAAATAAAACAAACTTTACTTTTTTTTATCTGTGCTTACATTCTTCCGAAAAGAGATTGAGAACAGACACGAGGTGACGCAGTACATAAAAATAAAACAGTAGCCCAGGGGCAGTGCAAATAATATTATGGGGGTGATCTTCCACAAAAACATCAAGCGAACCAAGATATTAATTGTCTCTACCAAAAATTAATAAAAGCATTGCATTCATCTTCTAGGTGATGGAGTTTTCAAATTTCGAGGGTGCAGCGGGGCTGTGCGCAACTCTAACACCCTGGAGCTCCCCTTTTATCCGCGTCTGTAGCGCCATTCAGAAGAGAAAAAACCCCGAATTGAGACACAGCCTGAACCGCGATCTCGCTTTTCGTGACCAGAAAAGATTGATCTACAAGGTGTAGACCGCAGCGCACAGTCACAATGGATTTCAGTTAACTCATTCATCGCTGACGGTTATGACGTTCTAATTTCCCCCGTCACGCCGAGCGGTAAACATCAAAGGAACGAGCGGCGGGCGTCATAACGTTGTGTTTTTATAACAAAGAACATACTTATCACAGGTTATGTTTAATTGCTGACATGTGACAATTTCTTTCAGGCGCGGATCCACGGGAGAGGGTGTTAAGGGCAGGGATGAACATTAATTTTGCACATTCGAATTATCCAGAAAAAAAAAAAGTGTTTAGCAAAAGAATACAGTCAGTTTCTTTGATTTTAGTGTGTGCAATGTTTGTGTGTTGCGTGTGTTTGCGTGTGTCTGTCTATATACATGTATGTGTGTGTCTGTGTGTGCAAGTCTCTCTCTCTCTCTCTCTCTCTCTCTCTCTCTCTCTCTCTCTCTCTCTCTCTCTCTCTCTCTCTCTCTCTCTCTCTCTCTCTCTCTCTCTCTCTCTCTCTCTCTCTCGCCATGGTTCGTGTAAAATCAATATTGTGCCATGTTTCCATAAACATGACAGCACCAGTTATGTGGCACTGGCTGGAACGGGAACAACCCAGGTCTATCAAAGGTAATCAATCAGTCCCATTGCAACCCTGGCTAGCGCTCTACTGACATCAAATTCTTACCAAATGCGTCTACAATCCATTTGCTTGAACACAAAGGGAACTGGTGAATTAGCATCAATTATAATGAACAAATTTGAAACGACTTTCGATATACCAGTCGAGGGATACTGATTGGAACGGGACAATCCCATTGGGTCTATAGGGGTAGGCCGATCCTACTAGGATACTGATTGGAACGGGACAACCCCATTGGGTCTATAGGGGTAGACCGATCCTACTAGGATACTGATTGGAACGGGACAACCCATTGGGTCTATAGGAGTAGACCGATACTACTAGGATACTGATTGGAACGGGACAACCCCATTGGGTCTATAGGGGTAGACCGATCCTACTAACCGCCACCTGTCCACTCCAATGCACACAAACCATTATTGGCCACACATCACAGTTATCTTCCCATTTGCTTGTCGGGAAATATGTCCGCAACTGTAGTTTGTAATTTGACTGATTATTTAGTGGAAACTATTAGAATGAAGTTGATAGAAGAGAGCACGTGGTTTGCAAACGTGTAACTTGTTAACATTGCAGAGTTCTTTGTAGAATTTCCAGCCTATGGAAATGAAGTAATTGTAGTGTAAACTGGGTGTATCAAGACCAGGTTTACTGGGTGTGTTTGTTTAATCCAATATTCTGGGAGAAAGAGCTGGACAACACGAGTTGTCCTTCTCAGGGTATGTCACCCCCTTGGCAGGCAAAGGTGCATAAAACATCCACAGATACAGAATTTAATGAAAGTGCTATAGCCACTAATGCGATGAAGAAATAAGTTAAAAGTTTGTTTTGTTTAACGACACCACTAGAGCACACTGATTTATTAATCATCGGCTATTGGATTTCAAACATTTTGTAATTTTGACATATAGTCTAACGGGAAACCCGATACATTTTTCCATTAGTAGCAAGGAATGTTTTATAATATCATCCCAAAGACAGGATAGCATATTCCTTTATCTGTAGGAGTAAGCTATGCGGTCTCTATCTACCAAGCAGGCCCGTAAGAACGACATCTGACTGGGAGAGGGGGTAATCTCTAGTGGGGAAGGATGGCACAATATGTAGTTAGGAGGAGCACGCCATATTGTTATATTTATTTATATAGAGACGTACCGAAAAACGACATTCTTCTCTTTAAGTGGGGATGGAGTTGGGTGGGGGTTGCCAACGATTGAAATAGTTGTGTGGTAGGCACCATATACATATGTAGAATTCAAAATAAGAGACCATAGTTTCAACAGACAGATTTACCTTGTGGTGCTGTTTAAGCATTACCATAGTTTCCACAGACAGATTTACCTTGTGGTGCTGTTTGAGTATTACCATAGTTTCCACAGACAGATTTACCTTGTGGTGCTGTTTGAGCATTACCATAGTTTCCACAGACAGATTTACCTTGTGGTGCTGTTTGAGCATTACCATAGTTTCCACAGACAGATTTACCGTGTGGTGCTGTTTGAGTATTACCATAGTTTCGATAGACAGATTTACTTTGTGGTGCTGATTGAGTATTATCATAGTTTCGACAGATTTACCTTGTGGTGCTGTTTGAGTACTACCATAGTTTCGACAGACAGGTTTACCTTGTGGTGCTGTTTGAGTATTACCATAGTTTCGACAGATTTACCTTGTGGTGCTGTTTGGGTATTATCATAGTTTCGACAGACAGATTTACCTTGTGGTGCTGTTTGGGTATTATCATAGTTTCGACAGATTTACCTTGTGGTGCTGTTTGAGTATTACCATAGTTTCGACAGACAGGTTTACCTTGTGGTGCTGTTTGAGTATTACCATAGTTTCGACAGATTTACCTTGTGGTGCTGTTTGGGTATTATCATAGTTCGACAGACAGATTTACCTTGTGGTGCTGTTTGAGTATTATCATAGTTCGACAGACAGATTTACCTTGTGGTGCTGTTTGAGTATTACCATAGTTCGACAGACAGATTTACCTTGTGGTGCTGTTTGAGTATTACCATAGTTCGACAGACAGATTTACCTTGTGGTGCTGTTTGAGTATTACCATAGTTCGACAGACAGATTTACCTTGTGGTGCTGTTTGAGTATTACCATAGTTCGACAGACAGATTTACCTTGTGGTGCTGTTTGAGTATTACCATAGTTCGACAGACAGATTTACCTTGTGGTGCTGTTTGAGTATTATCATAGTTCGACAGACAGATTTACCTTGTGGTGCTGTTTGAGTATTATCATAGTTTCGAGTGAGAGATTTACCTTGTGGTGCTGTTTGAGTACTACCATAGTTCGACAGACAGATTTACCTTGTGGTGCTGTTTGAGTATTACCATAGTTCGACAGACAGATTTACCTTGTGGTGCTGTTTGAGTATTACCATAGTTCGACAGACAGATTTACCTTGTGGTGCTGTTTGAGTATTACCATAGTTCGACAGACAGATTTACTTTGTGGTGCTGTTTGAGTATTATCATAGTTCGACAGACAGATTTACCTTGTGGTGCTGTTTGAGTACTACCATAGTTCGACAGATTTACCTTATGGTGCTGTTTGAGTATTATCATAGTTTCAACAGACAGATTTACCTGGTGGTGCTGTTTGGGTATTATCATAGTTTCAACAGACAGATTTACCTTGTGGTGCTGTTTGAGTACTATCATAGTTCGACAGACAGATTTACCTTGTGGTGCTGTTTGAGTACTACCATAGTTTCCACAGACAGATTTACCTTGTGGTGCTGTTTGAGTATTACCATAGTTCGACAGACAGATTTACCTTGTGGTGCTGTTTGAGTACTACCATAGTTCGACAGACAGATTTACCTTGTGGTGCTGTTTGAGTATTACCATAGTTCGACAGACAGATTTACCTTGTGGTGCTGTTTGAGTATTATCATAGTTCGACAGACAGATTTACCGTGTGGTGCTGTTTGAGTACTACCATAGTTCGACAGATTTACCTTATGGTGCTGTTTGAGTATTATCATAGTTCGACGGACAGATTTACCTTGTGGTGCTGTTTGAGTATTATCATAGTTCGACAGACAGATTTACCTTGTGGTGCTGTTTGAGTATTATCATAGTTCGACAGACAGATTTACCTTGTGGTGCTGTTTGAGTACTATCATCGTTCAACAGACAGATTTACCTTGTGGTGCTGTTTGAGTACTACCATAGTTCGACAGACAGATTTACCTTGTGGTCCTGTTTGAGTATTACCATAGTTTCAACAGACAGATTTACCTTGTGGTCCTGTTTGAGTACTACCATAGTTTCAACAGACAGATTTACCTGGTGGTGCTGTTTGGGTATTATCATAGTTTCAACAGACAGATTTACCTTGTGGTGCTGTTTGAGTACTATCATAGTTCGACAGACAGATTTACCTTGTGGTGCTGTTTGAGTACTACCATAGTTTCCACAGACAGATTTACCTTGTGGTGCTGTTTGAGTATTACCATAGTTTCGACAGACAGATTTACCTTGTGGTGCTGTTTGAGTATTATCATAGTTTCAACAGACAGATTTACCTGGTGGTGCTGTTTGGGTATTATCATAGTTTCAACAGACATATTTACCTGGTGGTGCTGTTTGAGTACTACCATAGTTTCCACAGACAGATTTACCTTGTGGTGCTGTTTGAGTATTACCATAGTTTCCACAGACAGATTTACCTTGTGGTGCTGTTTGAGTATTACCATAGTTTCCACAGACAGATTTACCTTGTGGTGCTGTTTGAGTATTACCATAGTTCGACAGACAGATTTACCTTGTGGTGCTGTTTGAGTACTACCATAGTTCGAGACAGATTTACCTTGTGGTGCTGTTTGAGTATTATCATAGTTTCGAGAGAGAGATTTACCGTGTGGTGCTGTTTGAGTATTACCATAGTTTCGACAGACAGATTTACCTTGTGGTGCTGTTTGAGTATTATCATAGTTTCGAGAGAGAGATTTACCTTGTGGTGCTGTTTGAGTATTACCATAGTTCGACAGACAGATTTACCTTGTGGTGCTGTTTGAGTGTTACCATAGTTCGACAGACAGATTTACCTTATGGTGCTGTTTGAGTATTATTTACAGACTTATGGTGCTGTTTGAGTACTACCATAGTTTCGACAGACAGATTTACCTTGTGGTGCTGTTTGAGTATTATCATAGTTCGACAGACAGATTTACCTTGTGGTGCTGTTTGAGTACTACCATAGTTTCGACAGACAGATTTACCTTGTGGTGCTGTTTGAGTATTATCATAGTTTCGAGAGAGAGATTTACCTTGTGGTGCTGTTTGAGTACTACCATAGTTCGACAGACAGATTTACCTTGTGGTGCTGTTTGAGTACTACCATAGTTTCGACAGACAGATTTACCTTGTGGTGCTGTTTGAGTATTACCATAGTTTCGACAGACAGATTTACCTTATGGTGCTGTTTGAGTATTATCATAGTTCGACAGACAGATTTACCTGGTGGTGCTGTTTGAGTATTACCATAGTTTCCACAGACAGATTTACCTGGTGGTGCTGTTTGAGTACTACCATAGTTTCCACAGACAGATTTACCTTATGGTGCTGTTTGAGTACTACCATAGTTTCCACAGACAGATTTACCTTGTGGTGCTGTTTGAGTATTATCATAGTTCGACAGACAGATTTACCTTGTGGTGCTGTTTGAGTCTGAATACGCCTGGTGGGTTGGATCAAATAGACGACTTTCTGTCTGGACACAGAAGCCAGTCCCAGGAGCGTTAACGTGAACACCGACAACGTTACCAACGTCATGCTGAGATAGCCGTCCACTCCAGATATATGTGTGATCGAAACACCTGGCTACATTAAAATGTTCTCTGTAATAAAACAAAAAGTAAAAAGAGAGAAAAACTTCATTCTCAAAATACAAGAGCCATTATACACATGTATATATATATCAATGTAAAATTCGAAAAAACCAACAAAAAATGGTGTAGGCATCAAAATAAGAGTCACAATTGTGAAAGACAGAATGAAGCATGGCTGTTAACATTAAATACCCCAAAATAAAATCTTCAAATTTGTTTTTCAAAATTAGACACTATGATCAGACTGTGAAAACAATATATGGATCTGCGGTAAACAGAGAAATATGGCAAAAATCGAAAAGAAAAAGAAACCAAAAAACAATATCACAGATACTTCTGGAACTTGTTATAAACCTTTCCAAAAGATCCTGAATATGTGCTGTATTCACTGCACTCAAGGGATACCCACGAGTGTGATAAAGGACTACACATTAATCGAGACCGCATATAATATTTGCATAATTAACTCCAAAATATCAAAATTGTAAAATGCTGCGTAAATTGTAACCTGCAATCAGCAACACATTTCGTAGCGACGCCATGTTTGAAAATCTGCATTTTGTGCCACTGAATTTTTTCCTATATTGCAATTTTGTTATGAACATATAAAATAATAAATAACTTAACTACAACACTTTCTGTTAAAGAGACTAAAACAATCTTTTAACGACTAAAATTACATACTAAATAAGAAATATAGTCTTTTGTTTATATTATCGTAGTTCGCCCAGCAGATTTCCCTTTGGGGGGGGGGGGGGGTTCTGTTTTGAGTTTTTAAGCATCGTTCAACAAACTAGATTTGTATGTCCTTGTGTGCCGGTATTAAAGAACCAAAAATCGCACCACGCTACTACAATAAGTTGTGTCCTGGTACAGAACATTACCAAGTATTTCGAAAAGACAGATATTTATTATACATACTAATGTTTTTTTTAGTACTCCCATTTTTTATATGTCATTTACGGCATATGTTTGGTAGGGACTGATCTTAACGATCGCCAAAACTCAAGAATAGTCCCGTAACGATGTTGTTCTAACCATTTTATACAGATTGGTGGTTGACAATTGCTGTAGTAGACTGACTGAACTGACTGAATGTACCTGGATGTGGTGTTTCCGATACCCTATCAGTTAGGTATATAGTTAATATTATATAACAATCAATGTACAATTCTAAAATTTATTAATAAAAGTGGTGTTGACATCAATAAAAGAAAGACAAGACAGATATTACAAACAGAACACATATTATGACCGCTGCTTATTCGCCATTCTCATCGAAACCCCTTGGAAAATTGCCACCAGAGCCCACGATGATGAATATGCGCTTATTCGCCTAGTTTCATTAGAGCCCTGAGAAATGTTACCCCCCATGTACCACGGTGAGGAATTTTTGCTGTATGATCAATAGTCTCACTAGAAGCACAGGGGAATGTTACCACCCATGTACCACGATGGGATATGTGCTGTATTCGCCATGTCTACCATAGCCAGTTTACCATGTGGAATTTACCACCCATGACCATCCCGCCCCCGCCCGCGATGCGGAATACCTTCGTGGTCGCCCACTCTCAGTAGAAGCACATGAGAATTTTACACACCCATGTACACGAGAAGAATATGTGCGTTTTCACCACTCTCAATAGAAACCCCATGGAACAAGTGACACCAAGCACCACGACGAGAATGTTTGCTTGTATTCGCACTCTCATAGAGCACATTCGAACGTTAGCACCCATTGTACCTTGTGTTCTGTTGGCGTATTACCCTATTGTTTTCGAGAGCTAGTATTTCCGTGTGGGTGCGTGTTTGCGGTGTTACCGATATTTCGACGACAGATTTACCTTGTGTGCGTTTGATTCTTGGACGGATAGTTTCGATAGAGAGGAGGTTTACCTTTTGGTTCTGTTGGGGTGAGTATGTACCGGCTAGTGTTGGGCGAGCAGACAGGAATTTACCTTGTGGTGCTTGTTTGATATTCACCATGAGTTCGACCGACATATTTAACGCTATGGTTCGGTGGTTTGATACTACCATATGTTTCGACAGACGATTTTACTTTTGGGTGGGCTGTTTGAGTATTATCATAGTATCGACAGACAGATTGTCCTATGGGTTCTGTTTTGAGTACTACCATAGTTTTCGCAGACAGATTTACCGGTTTGGGTGGTGGCTGTTTGAGTAATTTCTAGTTTCTGAGAAGCGAGATTGTACCTTGTGGTGCTTGTTTGAGTACGTACCATGAGTTCGACAACAGATTTACCTTGTGGTGCTGTTTTGAGGTAGCGTACCAATAGGTTTCGACAGACAGATTTTAATCCTTGTGATGCTGGTGTGGGTATTACCAAGTTCGACAGCATAGTTAACCTTATGTCTGTTGGATATTATCATAGTTCTACAGACCGATTTACCTGGATGGTGCTGTTTGGAGGTACTACCATATTTTCCCCAGACCGATTTTACCACCTTTATTGTGCTGTTTGGAGTACTACATGGGTTTTCCACAGACAGATTTAACCTTTGTGGTGCTGTTTGAGTATTATCATAGTTCGACAACAGATTTACGCGTTGTTGTGCTGGTTTGAGTCCTGATACGCCTGTTGGGTTGGATCAAATAACGACTTTTGTCTGGACCAGGGAAGCCAGTCGCCAGGAGCTGGTAACGTTAACACCGACAACGTTACCAACGGTCATGCGAATAGCCGTCCAGGAGAATCCAGATATAATTGTTATCGAAAACGCCCGGGCTCATTAAAAATGGTGGGGCGTCTGTAAGTAGAAACAAAAAGTAAAAATAGAGAAAACTTCATCATTCTCAAAATCCAATAGCCATTTATACACATGTCAATATATATCATGTAAAAATTCGAAAAATACCACGAAAAAAGTTGGTGTCGGGGCATCACCAGTAAGAGTCACGTGTGTGAAAGTGACAGAATGAAGCATGCCTGTTGTAACTTTAAATACCTGCCAGAAATCAATCTTCAAAGTTGTTTCAAAATTGAACACTATGACAGACTGGTGAAAAACCATATAGTTGAGGTGCTGACGGTAAACAGAGACGATAGGCAAAAATCGAAAACAAAAAGAAACCACAAAACAATAATGACCAGATTAGTCTGGAACGGTTGTTATAAAACCTTGTCCAAAATATCCTGATAGTGCGGTGTATTCACTGCACTCAGGGATACCCACGAGTGTGATAAAGACTACACACTTAATCGGACCGCGTATGGGAATATGTTGGCATAATTAGCTCCAAAATATCCAAAATGTGTAAATGCTGCCGGTAAATGTGTAACCTGCAAATCAGCACGGACATTTCGTAGCCGAACGCCAGTGTTGAAAATCGTTGTTCATTGGTTGTGCCACTGAAGTTTTCCTATAATTGCAATTTTGTTATTACATTAAAATATAAATAACTTAACTACAACCTGTTCTGTTAAAGCGAGGACGGTACAGGACAATCGTTGTTAACTACAAAATTAGCGTACTAACTAAGACATATAGTCTTTTGTTTATAATAATGCAAATGTCGGTTGGGTGGTGGTGGGGTGGAGGGTGGGGGTGGGGGGGTGGTGGATTGTGGTGGTTGGTGGTGGTTGGGTGGGGTGGGGTGGCGGGGGTGGGGGGGGGGGGGGTGTGGGTGGGGGGGTGTGGGGGGGGGGGGTGGGGGGGGGGTGGGTGTGGTGTGTGGGGTGGTGTTGGTGTGGGTGGGGGGGGGGGGGGGGGGGGGGGGTGGGGGGGAGGGGGGGGGTTTGGGGGGGTGGGGAGTGGGTGGGGGGGAGGGGGGGGGGGGGGTGTGGGGTGGTGAGGGGGGGTGGGGTGGGGGGTGGAGGTGGGGGGGGGTTGGGGGGTGGGGGGGGGGGGGGGGGAGGGGGGGGGGGGGGGGGGTGGTGGGTGGGGGGGTGGGTGGGGGTGGGTATGGGGGTGGGGGGGGGGGGTGGGGGGGTTGGGGGGGGGTGGGTGGGGGGTGGGGTGGGTTGGGTTTGGATGTTTGTAATCACCCGGAAACTGTTTGATGTCCAAATATTTCGTAATTAAGAAAAAAAAAATAAGGCACGACTAAGGTAGAAATAAGTTTGTTCCGGTAACACAGGTGTGTACTATCAGAAGAAGCATATATATACATCTAATGTTTTTATTTAGAACATATTTTTATATGTCCATTAAGTCTAATGGGGTGGTTTACAGATCTTAACGATCGCCATAAAACAGAACTCAGAATAGTCCCTTTAACGATTGTTGATTCTAAACCATTTAGTAGACATATTGTAGGTTGACAATTGCTGTAGGAGACTGACTGTACTGGACTGAAATGAATGGCTTGGGTGTGAGGTTAACGCTACCCCTGGCGCTAGGTATATAGGAGGTATATTATGATTAAAATGGGCAATATACAATTCCTAAAAATTATTAAGTAAAGTGGTGTTGACAGCAATAAAATACAGACAACAGATATTAGCAAACACAAACGCACATATTAGGTCAAGTATGCTTATTTTCGCCATTCTCATAGAAACCCTTGGAAAATTGCCACCAGGATGCACCCACTATGAAGAGTATGCGCTTATTCGCCACTCTCACAGGAACACAGTGAGAATTTACACGGACCCATGTACCACGAGTGAGAATATGGTGGCTGTATTCGCGCACTCTCATAGAGATCGACATGGAATGTTACCACCCATTTACCACACGATGGAGAATAGTTGCTGTGATGGGTGTCGTCGCCACTACTCTATATAAGCACTGGAATGTTACCACCCATGACCAAGCGATGAGGATATGGGTGCTGTATTGTCGCCCCCTCATAGAGAGGACCCATGAGAATGTTACCACCCATGGTACCGATATGAGGCTATGTGTGATCCGCGGGGCAATCTCATAGATGCACATGAGAATGTTACACCGGGGGGGGCCATGGGGTACCGCTATGCGGAATATTTGGCTGTATTCGCCACTCCTCATAGAGACAGGGCCAGTTATAATGTTACCACCGGCGGATGTACCCTATGAGAGATATGTGCTGGTATTGCACCTCTCTCATAGAAACGCCATGGGCAAAAGGCACCTAAGCACGGCACGACGGAGGGAATATGTGCTGATATCACCACTCTCATAGAAAGCACATGAGAATGTTACCACCCATGTCCCCGATGATGTGATAGTGGCTTGTATCGCCAATCTCATAGAAGCAATGAAAGTGGTTACCACCCCCGTGTAGCCTACGATTGCCGGATCTGGTGCTGGGTTATTCGCCACTCCAGAGAAACACGATGAGGAAGGGTGTAGCCACCCATGTACCACGATAGGATAATGTGCTGTCATTCTGCCACCTCAATAGAAGCACATGAGATGTTACCGCCCGCATGGGGGTCCACGATGAGGGTATATGTGCTGGATTCGCCACTCGTGGCGTAGAAGCAGCATGAGAATGTTTTACCCCACCCATTTACCGCTGATGGCGGAATATGTGCTGTATTCGGCCATCTCATAGAAGCACATGAAATGTTACCACCCATTACCACTGATGACGAATATGTGGCTTTTAGTTTTCGGCCACTCTCAGTCGAACACGGAGGGGGGCGTCGGCGTGTCCGCACCCAGTGTGTACCACTGGGGGGGGAGTGAATACCAGGATATGGTGCTGTATTCGCCACTCTCATATAAGCCTGAGAATGTTACCACCCATGTACCGCGATGCGGAAATATGTGCTGTATTCCGCCACTCTCATAGAACACATGTATAATGTTACCACCCCTGTACCAGCCCGATGACGAATAGGTGCTGGATTAACCCTCTAGAACCTCATGGAAAAAGTGCCACCAAAGCACCACGTAGTGTCTAATTTTCGAAATGATTCACACAAACCGTAACCTTCTGGTAAGGCCCGTTGGGTTTGGTTTTGTTTTGTATTACTTACCCTCTAATTTTTATCTGGTAGAAATCCTGGTTATAGAAGAAATATTACTACCAGATATTTGAAGTAATAACTTCCACAAAACACCTGTTTACTTCACGAGATGGGGAATACGTCCTTCTTGCGACAATGACACGGCTCCGTACAACTAACGATGAGCAAGTAGGCTTCAACGACAACCTCCGATCTGGATCGTCGCCCCCGGCCACGAACGCACGTCAAGAACTACTGGTTCCCTTTCAAATAAGAAATGCCTCAAACAAAAACACAACTGTTCTATTTTTTGTCTACAGTTGAACCTGTCCATAACGGACACGTCGCCACAGGTTCCGTAGTAAGCCCACATTTTATTTGGTGAGTGCCTATTTGGACACCTCTACTCTGCTCTTCACACCATATTGGTTTTACAAACAATGCTGTTTATTTGCATTCTGAAGGAAAAACTATTAAATTTATAAGTTTGACTGACAACGTATCTGGTGATATTTCACACGCAAGACCAACGTATATAATGCAACTCTTTTGTCTGTTAAAAACTCAACATCAAGGCAAATATTGGTTAGGGCCAAGTCCTTGGATTTTTTTAAGTGGTGGATTGGTCATTTTGGTGGCCCATTTGATCGCCTCTGCCACAACACCGTGGTTCCAGGTGTGTTGGTTTTTGGTGTGTGGGTTGGGTTTTTGGTGTGTAGCTGTGGGTTTTGTTGTGCAGGGGTGGTTCTGGGCTCAAGCAACATTTTCTTTTTTCCCCCAATACATTTTCCGGGGGGGGGGAGGGGGAAGGGGGGCATGTCTCGACCGCCCTATAAACTTCGATCACCACAGTCTAGACCCTTACCTCTAAACTCCCTGCACACGCGCCTGTGGTTGTTAACAGACGTAGCCCTTTTTAATAGAGAACACACATAACACGAGTTGCCGTTGGATACCATTTATTACTTCTAGTTGTTTCAAAACGTATGAAACGAGTTGTAAGATAAATGCTCCTACATAGTTAACTTATACGTCATATAGCAACCATTTCGGTGTATGGGATTGTTTTTGTATCGCACAGTAATATCAAACGTGCGGGTGATCGATTTAAAGAATACTCCTTGGTGTCGATTTAGACGCACAGCCATATCGAACAATGAAATTAACACCATTGAATCTTATGACGGGTGTTAACCGTGAAAGTGTTGTAATTCAGTAGTTGTTTTTATTTGTTAAACATGTTTTATTTAGGGTGGTGGTTGGGGTGGTGGTGGGATGGGGTGGGGGTTGGTGGGTGGGTGTAGATGTGTGTAAGAAATGGAACACTAAAACCCCTGACCGTCCGTTTGAATTAAATACTGTAGCGTAGCTCTTCTTTGTTAACTTCTCAAAACGAGCACGGATTGTTTTTATTACATCTTATGAAAGGTGTTGACATTGGTAATTGCCTGTTCGCCAGTCCCATTAAAAAAAGGGGGCTGGACGTAGCTCAGTGGTAAAGTGCCCGCCAGATGCGCGGTCGGTCTAGGATCGATCCCCGTCGGTGGACCCATTGGGCTAATTCTCGTTCCCGCCAGTGCTCCACAATTGGTGTAACAAAGGCCGTGGTAGTACTATCCTGTCTATGGGATGATGCATATAAAAGATCCCTTGCTGCTAATCGGAAAGAGTAGCTCATTAAGTGGCGACAGCGGGTTTCCTTTCTCAATATCTGTGTGGTCCTTAACTATATGTCAGACGTCATACAACCGTAAATAAAATGTGTTGAGTGCGTCGTTAAATAAAAAATTTCCTTCCTTCATTAAAAAATGGAAATAAATATATAATAGTACAGCTAATTCCACACCGAACAATCTCTAAGATATATACTATACTATACGCCGTGGATATATTTCTGTCTACACGGCAACCTGTATAAAAGGGAAACCCGCATAATATACGTCAGAAGTGTGGTGCCAAAAGGAGATTCAGTTGAATTTGTGCTGTATTCGCCATCATGAGAGAGAGAGAGAGAGAGAGAGAGAGAGAGAGAGAGAGAGAGAGAGAGAGAGAGAGCTAGAGGAGAGAGAGAGCGAGAGAGAGAGGAGAGAAGGGAGGAGGGAGATGGAGGGAGGGAGAGAGAGAGAGAGAGAGAGAGAGAGAGAGAGAGAGAGAGAGAGAGGAGGACTGTAGGAGTGAGGGGAGAGAGAGCGATCGAGAGAGAGAGCTGAGATAGAGAGAGAGAGAGAGAGAGAGAGAGCTCTCGACTCTCTCTCTCTCTTCTTCTTTCTTTATCCTCTCTCTCTCTCTCTCTCTCTCTCTAGCTCTCGCTCGTATCTCTCTCTCTCTCTCTCTCTCGGACTTTAGGAAGATGGGATCTAGTCAGAGATCTAGAGAGAAGAGAAAGAGAGCTCTCTCGCGAGCTAGATCGAAGCTCTCTCGAAAGCCCTCGCTAGAGATCCCTTCAATCACTGGAGGATCACACACTCTCTGGGGGATGCTACCGTACTATAAATGATAACATAATTTAAGTAGCACTATACCAAATATCGTGCGACTGGGACATGGTTGAAGTGATAAATGTGACAGAATTTGATGTCAAAACATTTTTCATCGGGGCATTAAACGTATGGAATTTTACTTTATCCAATACCACTGTATCAAGTACCCCTCTTCTTAAAATACGTATGGGACACCTATAATACTAAGTCTTAAAATTGTATGCGAAAGTAGAGATGTTGTAACAGCATCCAGTTATATTGAAAATGAGCCACAAAAGGTTCCACTTTCTTCAAGATACTTTAAGATAGAGTGGATGGAGTTATTCATATGGTATGGTTCATAGTTTGGTTGATTTAGTATGTATATTTTGTAGTTTTACAAAGATTATTGTGAGTTTGTAACCATTTTAAAAAGGTTTTCAGCAAACTGTGCTGCTAATACATTATTTTTATATTATTAAAATGTACATAGTTTCTTGCTTGGATTAGGGATATCATTATAACCATTGCATTTTTGGACACTGTAATGTTTTATTGTGTCTTAATATCGATTTGTGTCGGAAATAAGAATTCTACGTAAGAATTTATTCTTTCTTATGATTGGTAGTAATATATGACACCGATTATTTGTGCTAGTTCTATTACCTATTCCAAATAAATTAGTACATTTTATTTAGTATACAAATATAGAGGCTGAATAAAATGGAAATGCAATTTTCTGCAAGAACGAGGGTTGCTATTTCTTATATGCCAAGTTACTCACACTTTGGTACAGATAGATCATCATTAAATGTAAAATGCCACAGATTTTATTGATGTACGGCTTATACCAGTTTTATTAGAAAATGTTAACATTATCGGCAATGTGAATTGATTTGGCTCTACATAGAGAGACAGGATGGACAACGCTTGTACAGCGTGATACATACAGTACACAAAAGAGTTACTTCCCGCATTTGATTTCTACTGTAGAGCACGGATAACTTTGTTGACCATTAAATCTGTAAACCTTGATCTTAAAGGGACATTCTTCAGTTTGCTGCACGTTTTAAGATCTTATCGACTAACAGAGACTTTTTAACGATTGCAATTACATATTGGTGGCTGTATATTAAACGTGTTTCTGATCGTTCTAATATTTGTATTAGGTTAAATTTCATCTTATTTCCTAAAATACTGTTTTTTCGTACGTACGACATTATTTGAAGACAAAACACATTTTGGACTTTTTACAAATATTAAGACGACCAGAAACACATTGAATATACAGACACTGATATTCTAAACAAGAAAATATATTTAATAAGTAAGTTTAATCGTAGACATATTTTAGTCGGAAACATCTTACAATGCAGCAAACTCAGGAATGTCCCTTTAAAGTTCAACATTTCAGCTCAATATTTTAAAGCATTGGGGGAAAAGGTCAAGAAAATAGGCGCGTGTGCAGGGAAGTGCGTAAAAAGATCTTTAGTCTGTGGCGAGCGACATGTTTAAGGGGCTCGGGTAATGGTCCCTCGGAATATACATTAAGAAAGAAAGTTTGTTTGAAGCAGGGTAGTTTGGACCTTTAACCCCTGTCTGCAAACGAGCCAATATATATGAGCATACTGCTAGACAGACGGGGATAACCCTGTAGTCCCGTCGTGTTGGTGGTTCTGTTAGCTAAAATAGAGGGGAAAACAAGAACTAAATGGCTACGAATGGCCGGATTGATGAAGAAACATAACTCATTTTTAAAAACGTTACGTAACTCTCGACAAACACCCTCATAATGTATACTCTTCAAAAACAGTAGGGGAACTCTAATAAGAATTTGCAATTGCCAAAATTGTAAGGTATATTAGCTGTGGGGAATGGTTATATAATAACAGTGAATTAATTGAGCAAACATTATAACCGGTAGTTCAGTATTACAGTAGGTTTTATGACCACCAAAGATCTTGAAGGACGATTGGGGTCAGAAGTAAAATTTGAAAGTTGATTTTTTTATCAGTAAATCGCAAATTCAAACAATAAAAATTACTAAAAAGAAAACAATAACAACTGTATG
This sequence comes from Gigantopelta aegis, assembly GCF_016097555.1. Classification (NCBI taxonomy): domain Eukaryota; kingdom Metazoa; phylum Mollusca; class Gastropoda; order Neomphalida; family Peltospiridae; genus Gigantopelta; species Gigantopelta aegis. The sequence goes on from NC_054711.1 coordinate 1,131,173, forward strand.
ATCAACAGAATGAAAAAGATTGACAGAAATAATGTTCCACGGTGATTAATGGACCTTCCTGGAAATTGTCAACATCGAGAATGACACTCCACGCACGTGTACTGCAACTGCGTGATACATGTGCAAACTATGGAATATGTTTCGGTGTATTGATAAACATACCTGAACGTTCTTTACTAGGATGTCTGTGGTCAAGACGTATGTTTGGTTTAATAGTTGATATTAACATTAATATTTCAGGTTCCCCATCCTTTTTGAAGAGTATAACGGCCCACTGCCTCTATTTAAACCTTCGATATGACGAGAACCGATGTCCCGAATTGTTTAAAAAGAAGTTTGTTTTGTTTAACGACATCACTAGAGCACATTGATTTATTAATCGGCTACTGGATGTCAAACATATATACAATATGCTACAGACAGGGTAGCACATACTTTGATATACCAGTCGTGGTGCACTGACTGCAACGGGAGCTAGCCCAGTGGACAATATTGGTTCAATAACATCACGTGTTGTATTATTATAGACTCTTAATTAATAGGTTATGGTTAGGACATGCTTCCCCAAGAAAATGTTGAATTTTAGATGTTCAAATACGGCATTCTAGCGAGCACAGTATCAGACAAAAGTGTGTGTGTGTGTGTGTGTGTTGCGGAGGGAGGTGGGGTGATAGCCTTCACAGGTCCTTTATTCAATAAGAAAACCTGACATAAATGGAAAAAACCCTAAGACCCCCCCCCCCACCCACCCCCCCCATCGAAAAGAACAACTCAAAACAAACAACCCCAAACCCAAAATGATAAATAAATTCGTTAGGGAAAGACATGGCTTTACTACAACAGATTACTGTTCCGTTTCTTAATTTCAGTGAAATTGCAAGGCTCATATATTTTGATGCTTGCGTCTTGTTCATTAAAGGTTTTTTGGCACAGGTACACCTGTTCTCCAGCGGGATGTTAGGATAACACATACCACAGCCTTTGATATACCACTAGTGGCGCATTGGTTGGAACGAGAAATAGGTCAATGAGCCCATCGACGGTGATCAATCCCAGACTGACCGCGCATCAAGCCAGCGCTTTACCACTGGGATACGTCCCGCCCCTCTTTTCGATTAATGATTTCTGATAAATGTCTGAAACGATTTGGAAAATTGTTGCTCCAGAATATTTAAAAAAAAAATATCTTCTGTCTTGTGGTTCTGTAAATGTTTGTACTTAGGTGTGTTATTGTTCACAATATCAATATATAAAATCTTCTGTCTTGTGGTTCTGTAAATGTGTGTACTTATGTGCGTTATTGTATACCCACAATCTCAATATATAAATCTTCTGTCTTGTGGTTCTGTAAATGTGTGTACTTATGTGCGTTATTGTATACCCACAATCTCAATATATAAAATCTTCTGTCTTGTGGTTCTGTAAATGTGTGTACTTATGTGCGTTATGGTATACCCACAATCTCAGTATATAAATTATATAGATTGTTGTATACCAATATCCTCATATGACGTAGATTACGCCAGTGAAATAAACTAATTTTATTTAGCAAAGGTTTTAATAAACACAGAATACATGTAGGAATCTCTCCCAATCCACTAAATGTACATATACATTTAAAACGATATTACACGACACGAGTGCTTCGAACAAGAACAGTCACGAGAATAGCCGGTTGCGCAGAAACCCGATGAAATCGTAATATTTATCCTGCCAATGAGTTGTTCCTGTACGAGGGACCGGTATCGTGTGATTTCGCCTTTAGTGCCAATTCTTTAAATAAACAAGTCTCAGTTAGCAAATGTTTTTAATTCAACACAAAATGCATGCCATTCCCAATCAACTGCATGTACATATTAAATTTGTAGTGCTATTTGCGAGATAACCATAACAAAGATGGTGCCAATATTTCAGAACCATATTCCGAAACAACACAGAGTTGATTTATTATCCTCTTCTCGTTTCTATTCTAATTCCATGAAATTAATCTTTCCTGACAGAAGTTATGCAAGTCTTACTCATACATTGTGGAAAAGATTACGTGGTTCAGTGAGAATTGCAAAAACTTGGTCTAACTTTGCCATGAAGAATAACAGAACACGCAAGCCGCCAACAAGACTGCCAAATCACAAGTTAAATATTCTATTGTAAATCCATGCATTAAAAAGTCGGTGTCTTAAGTTACATGAGTAGTATAACGTCTTATATAACACCCAGTAGGCCTATCTTAAGTTACATGAGTAGTATACCTTCTTATATAACGTCCAGTAGGCCTATCTTAAGTTACATGGGTAGTATACCGTCTTATATAACGCCCAGTAGGCTATCTTAAGTTACATTAGAAGTATACCTTTTTATATAACGTCCAGTAGGCCTATCTTAAGTTACATCAGTGGTATACGTTCTTATATAACGTCCAGTAGGCCTATCATAAGTTACATCAGTGGTATACGTTCTGATATAACGTCCAGTAGGCCTATCTTAAGATAGGCCTACTGGGCGTTATATAAGAAGGTATACCACTCATGCAACTTAAGTTACATGGGTAGTATACCGTCTTATATAACGCCCAGTAGGCCTATCTTAAGTTACATTAGAAGTATACCTTTTTATATAACGTCCAGTAGACCTATCTTAAGTTACATCAGTGGTATACGTTCTTATATAACGTCCAGTAGGCCTATAGTAAGTTACATCAGTGGTATACGTTCTGATATAACGTCCAGTAGGCCTATCTTAAGTTGCATGAGTGGTATACCTTCTTATATAACGCCCAGTAGGCCTATCTTAAGTTGCATGAGTGGTATACTTTCTTATATAACGCCCAGTAGGCCTATCTTAAGTTACACCAGTGGTATACCTTCTTATATAACGCCCAGTAGGCCTATCTTAAGTTACACCAGTGGTATACCTTCTTATATAACCTCCAGTAGGCCTATCTTAAGTTACACGAGTGGTATACCTTCTTATATAACGCCCAGTAGGCCTATCTTAAGTTACACCAGTGGTATACCGTCTTATATAACGCCCAGTAGGCCTATCTTAAGTTACACCAGTGGTATACCTTCTTATATAACGCCCAGTAGGCCTATCTTAAGTTACACCAGTGGTATACCTTCTTATATAACGCCCAGTAGGCCTATCTTAAGTTACACGAGTGGTATACCTTCTTATATAACGCCCAGTAGGCCTATCTTAAGTTACACCAGTGGTATACCGTCTTATATAACGCCCAGTAGGCCTATCTTAAGTTACACCAGTGGTATACCTTCTTATATAACGCCCAGTAGGCCTATCTTAAGTTACACCAGTGGTATACCTTCTTATATAACGCCCAGTAGGCCTATCTTAAGTTACACGAGTGGTATACCTTCTTATATAACGTCCAGTAGGCCTATCTTAAGTTACATCAGTAGTATACCTTCTTATATAACGCCCAGTAGGCCTATCGTAAGTTACATCAGTAGTATACCTTCTTATATAACCTCCAGTAGGCCTATTGTAAGTTACATCAGTGGTATACCTTCTTATATAACGCCCAGTAGGCCTATCTTAAGTTACATCAGTAGTATACCTTCTTATATAACGCCCAGTAGGCCTATCGTAGTTAAATAAAGTTATAAAATATATGTATAATTTTTAAGATATAAATAATATTCTCTCTGTCTTGTTCTCACTAACTTTCTCTCGACTTCTTTCTCTCTCGCCTCCCCACTCTCCCTCCCCCCCCTCCCCCCGACTCTTCCTCTCTTTGTCTCTGACGGTCTCTCAACCTCTATAACGATACAACTAGAGCACATTGATTTATTAATCATCGGCTTTTGGGTGTCAAACATTGGTAATTTTGACATAGTTTTAGAGAAGACACCCACTACATTCTTCCATTAGTAGCAAACAATCTTTTATAATGACTATCACACAGACAGGATAGCACATACCACGATCTATGATATACCAGTCGTGGTGCACTGACTGGAACAACACTACAAACAAAGGCAGATACAAAATCTGATAGCTCGATTAATACTGACACACAACACATAATCCTCTAACACACATTGCTTGTATCAAGGTTTATCAGCATCACATATTGCCTTTCAACATATCATCATCACATATTGCCTTTCAACATATCAGCATCACATACTGCCTTTCAACATATCAGCAGCACATACTGCCTTTCAACATATCAGCAGCACATATTGCCTTTCAACATATCAGCAGCACATACTGCCTTTCAACATATCAGCATCACATACTGCCTTTCAACATATCAGCATCACATACTGCCTTTCAACATATCAGCATCACATACTGCCTTTCAACATATCATCTTTACATATTGCCTTTCAACATATCAGCATCACATACTGCCTTTCAACATATCAGCATCACATACTGCCTTTCAACATATGATCTTTACATATTGCCTTTCAACATATCAGCATCACATACTGCCTTTCACATATCAGCATTACATACTGCCTTTCAACATATCTGCCTTTCAACATATCATCATCACATACCGCCTTTCAACATATCATCATCACATACTGCCTTTCAACATATCATCGTCACATATTTTCCTATAAAATACCATGATCACACATTGTTATTCAACATACCATCATTACATACTGCCTTTCAACATTTCATCACCACATATTGTTCTACATCATATCATCATCACATATTGTTCTACAACATATCATCATCACATATTGTTCTACAACATATCATCATCACATATTGTTCTACAACATATCATCATCATATATTGTCCTACAGAATAATTATCATAATATATTGTACTACAACAGCAATACACTAAGGCTGGCACTCTATCTGCTTCTATCTCACGAACAAACACCAACCCTTGTCCTGGACAGACGGACAGCCAGACTAAATTGCCGAGGTGGATGCTTATGACAACATGCATGAACCTTAATCGGATATACACACGAAAATAGAATAAACTAAACGGAACCATATACGTCTAACGTCCAAACACCATAGCATGCTTAGTAGCCGCCATTTTGGCACGTGCGTTTTGTGATTCTTTTGTTTTTATCCAGCGTGTACGAATATGATCCAACACCTACAGTGCGTGGGATGTCACGTGATGCAACTCTTTGTAGTTTAGTACATTATAAAAAATGTCACGTCACCAACCATTGCAACGTACACTATCACAACTGTCACGTGATCCAACACTTAATGCGCTTTATGCGACTACCAAACAATCTAAGCGTTTAATACCGTGCACGTGGTCTTGGACATTACACAGTGACCACACCACACATCAGACGTCATCATTTAAAAAACATATCTATCACTCTGGATATTCCTGACATGGACGGAAGAGTTGGCGTAAACCAACACTTGCGACCATGACAGGCGTGTGCTAAAACATATTACTCTGAATGTGTACGTAAATCTCCTAAAATAAATCAAGTCAAGTCTGACTCCCCATTACTGCACTGTAACTAGTTCAAAGAACGTATTTCTGTAGATCTCCTCAGCGTGTGAATGAAGAAAAGACCTCCAAAAGGATGAAATATCGGTGCTCAGTGCAGTAACATCTCAAATAACACCCTAGTCTAAGTTAGGGAACAATCGTCACATAACACCAGTCTAAGTTAGGGAACAATCGTCACATAACACCAGTCTAAGTTAGGGAACAATCAGTCGCTCCTTCAGTTTTTTCAAGGCGGGGTTTGCATATATAAAATAGTTTGTTTTTGTTTAACGACACCACTTGATTTGTTAATCATCGGCTATTGGATGTCAAACATTTGGCATTTTTGACACAGACTTAGAGAGGAAACACGCTACATTTTTTTTATTAGTAGCAAGGGATCTTTTATATGCACTATCTCACAGAAAGGATAGCACATAACAGTTGTACCAGTCGTGGTGCACTGGCTGCAAGGAGAAATATCCCAGTGGGTCCACTGACGAGGATCAATCCTAGACTGACCACACATCAGGCAAACGCTTTACCACTGGGCTAAGTCCCGCCCCGCATACATGAAGAATACTAATATATCAAAATGAAAAAGTACTTCTGCTTGACGACTGACGCTTTCCTTTCCTCTTACTCATCGCCATCCACAAGACGACCGACATCACGATCAGCACGGTCACCACGATAGCCAGCAGACTGATCCACATGGAGATACGCGCTCTCCGCGCACCTTTCTTGCGCATCCCGTCTCGGTACGCCTTGGCTGCCATTAAGGAATAATATATAGCCAAGACTCCGAGCGGAAGGTTAAAGCAGACGGTGATCAAACACGCGACCAGGATGTTCGTGTTGGGGACTTCGTGGATGGTTAGCGTCTGACCTGGAGGTGACCTCTCTGACCTTTCTATCGTCTGTTCGTCCGGGTCCTCGATTGCGCATGCGGGGCTAGGTTTAACAGAGCATGATGGCTCTGGTATGTGGCTGACCGCTCCTTCAGTATTCTCTGAATCTGGATTTGGTAAAGAATCTCTAAACGCACCGCGGTCGTCGTCAGTAGGTTTTGTTTGATCCACGACAGGGGATATTGGTGCCTCGACAGCTAAATTGTCAACGACTGCCGTCTGCTGTTTGTTGCTAGGATCCACATCATCTTCAGCGATGGCTATGCCACGTGACGTGCTCATGACAGGACGGTCGCCATGGTAATCTGCTAAAGACGACATTGCACCATCTTGTGTAGGGTCCGTGTCGGGTTTAGTGCTCACAGCAGCGTTATCATCAGCGTGATAAGGCTCTGTTCGGGCATCCTCAGGTAACATGACGCCATCAGACACAGATGCTAAATATCTCACATCTACACTGTCTTTAGCTCTAGCCGGACTCTCTTCCTTCTGTCTCTTCTCTACATTGTCCTTACGTCTAAGTGGACTCTCTTCTTCGTGATCCTCGTGAGTTTTACAATCTGATAGTAGAGGCTGTCTTGTATCCGCGGGATTCTTTTCCTCTTCGTCGTCAGAACCAATTTTAAATTTAGCTACTTCAGCCCCATCTGGCTTATCACATGCATTATGTGCTTTCGGAATACCACTGGAGTGAGACATGATTTCTGAATGTTTGTTTTTATCAATAGATATTCTGGCGTCCTTCTTATGTTCCCAATCGTTGACTGAATCTAGTATCTGTACTATATTCCGAATTTGTTGGTTGAATCACGACTCATATACTGAAGTTTTAATTGAATCACGACACATATACTGAATACTAAGTTAACTGAATATAGTAATATCCATACTAAGTTCTGTATCTGTATTTGAATCACTGGAGATGCGGATATATTTGCTATGTTCTGTATCCTATACTGAATCACCGGGAACGCTAGTAACCTAG